>NC_047056.1:2987183-3104683 GCF_000738735.6 Corvus cornix cornix | reverse complement strand
AAAAACTTTGCACCAAAAAAAAAAAAAAAAAAAAAAAAAAGGCAAGAAATAAAGGGAAAAAAAAAAAGCGCAGATTTATAGGAGTGAGCTGTGTTCTGTTTTAGGTAGAGTTCCTACACTGGATGTGAAACTTGCAGCAGGAAATAAAGATAGCATATATCCAAGCAAAAGATATGTGAAGCTTGTAATTGAAATTAATTATATATTCTTTACATTTTCCATTTCCCCTTTAAAGCTGGACAGGTGGGAATGCTTTTGCTCTTAAGTTACAGAGTCAGGTTCAAGCTCCGTAAATCCACTCCAGTCAAACATTAGGCTTTCAGTGCACTCCCCCAGCCAGCTTTGTCCTCAAACATTCCTTCACGACCTTACCCTGCTTAAAATCAGCCCGGCCCCATCCCCCAGGTCACCCTGGCTGCCTGCCCATCCACACATTTCTGTCTGCCTTTTGAGTGTTTTCAGAAGCCCATTAAATTGTGCCTTGGCAGGCCAGACGCATTCAGCTCGCCCTAAGACCCAAAGAGGGAAGGTTATCGAATTCCCCCATCTCTGCCAGACACACAGAGCTGGAAGTTCTCGGGCCGGCGAGGAAGCTGTGCAGTTGCACAAAGTAAGATGTTAGAACTTGTAAACATGTCATCCAATATTTTAACAGGCCCGTGGGGCACAGACAGGCACACAAGTCGGGAGGGCGCAGGGACGGAGATCTGGCCTTCCACGGAGCTGCCTTAATGCACCTTTTGGGTTCGTTTTTATGTTTAAACGGCCCAATAGGAATTAGGTCCAGGAAGAGGCTGATGCTGCTTTCTTAAATCAACCAGCCTTGAGAATTTTCTATGATCTTTGGTGGATCTTCTTGGCTGGGAGAGGAAAACAGGGCATGACACTCTTGCACCTTCTACTGGATAACAGCAGAAAAGAGAGGGGAAGAGTTCAGTTCTACCGCAGATGGAAGATTTAGAAAATGCTTATTGCAAACTTCTGCGTGTTTCCATCCTTAAGAAAGGATGTTTACATAAGCACCTTTCCCACTGCCCCATTCTTGGCAACCTGGGAACGTGGCAACTGCTTGCAAGCGGAATTGTGCTCACCAGCGACAAGTCCTACAGGACTCACGGTGGCACCGCCTCACTCCGAGCACGCGATTAAACCAACGCAGAAAAAGCGTCCAAGCAGAGTTCACTCACTGAAAACAATCTGAGGGAATGCGGATTGCAACATGACCAGGAGCACAGCAATCAAGAACAAAAATTAGGTTTAAAATACACACACACACACACACACACACAAATCAGAACTACTCCGGACACGAGATAATGCAAACTAACCTTGCCAGAAATGAGCTGCAAAATACCTTCATTTTCTCATACAGTGAAACCCTGATAAAATCACAACTGTTAAGGTCATACAGTATATCAGGTGGAATCACAGTCTTTAGAACTCCATTATTAATGCACACAACCTCACAATCAAAGAGGATAAGAGCACAGTTCCCAGATGCCAATGATTTGATCCTATCTTATTTGGCTGTTTACATTTAAATAATGTAGCCGTATAAATTTAAATAATAAGAACCACCAACAGATGGAATGCAGGGAAAAAAAATGTGCCTTCCATGAGACCCTGAACATATACTACACGGTGCTTTACAATTTATTTGAGCAGAGCTCATATTAAAATTAAAAAAAAAAAAAAAAAAGAAAAAAAGAAAAAAGAAGGAAAAAAAAAAAGACTCATTTCTTCTGCCATTATGGAAATAAAAGGACTGGTGCTTTAGTTCGTTGCTAGCACTGCCAAAGAAACATGCAGTTCTCTAACCTCCAGTACAATGTACCCATAAGGTACCAAGCATCAAAGCATATTAAAAGATATTAACTGCATATTTGCTTATGAACAAGATAAAAAGCTGTAGGGCCTCCAGGTTCTCAAGCTGTGAGTGGAACAGCTTTGCAATTTGCCTGCAAAACTGCATTTTGATCTTAATGAATATAAAATGGCTGCCATTAAAAGTAAAACAGATTATTTCAGGTCTTTTAGGGCCCATAGCTCTTTGACGGTCTTGGAGGGGCACTATGATCTTTCATTAAAATCTCACAGCAGGACTCCCTCACCAGCAAATCAAGCCTTGCAGTCGAGGAGATTGGCTACATTTAAAAGTAATTTTCAGAAATCTACACAGATTTTCAATTTGGTAATGAAAGCCATAAGAGAATGCAGGCAGCATTTTGTTGAATATTGTTCCTAATCCAGTGCTCACATTCGTTAGAAATTAAACTGCCCCGTAACTACCAGGCTGATGGCAGCCTGCCATTCCCGCTCCGCTGTAAACTCCGGTTGTTAATGAGGAGCATGTGCTAATTGTTGTCAGCATCCCTGCCATACATCCCTTCCCTAACAACGTATTTTACCTGCTGAAAGGTGTTACCTCTTGTGCTGTCAGCATCCCGTTTGAGGGAACAAATCTCAGAACGGTAGGAAAAAAGGTTCGGCGTCATTTTGCACGGCATGAAACCAAAAGGATGTGTTTTAATATCGATATCCACACCCTCCTAGCACCTCATCCTGCATTTGCTACTCCTACATTAACACATCCAGGTAAGGCAAAGAAAGGTGTCGCACACTTTAATGGCAAAGGGAACAACAGAGGTAATTTCTCTGTGTTGTGACACCAAGCAAGGGATACAGCTCCCAGTAAAGGGAAGTTGAAAGGTTTGAAAAGTTAGAGTGATCATATCTCCCATTATTGCAAACAATGTAAGGGGGGGGTTAAAACAAAACCTGAGCTGGAGCTGCGAGGAAGCTGGATTTGGACACAAAGGTTGACTCTAAGTTAGTCAGAGCTGATGACTGTGCTGCCCTCAGGTGGAAGGTCCTGTCGGGAGGGGGAGGCCTCCACTTGCAATGTAAACCCAGAAAAAATTAAAATAATCATAATAATAATAAAAAAAGAAGAAAACTCAGCCTTAGTGGCTGCAACAAACCAAGACGCTCAGAAATGTGAGCAAGAGGGGTTATACCACATGAATTCTCAAATAAACCAAACGTGAATTGAATTATGGCAGATGAGAACAATTTTCATCTCCTGAATTGTAAATTGGGTTTGTTTCCAGTTCATATTTGAAATGCAAGGTTGATGCTTGGCTTTTCATTTTATTGTTTTCGCTGGGGGGATTCTGACAGGAAATACTGACTTGTTTCAAGTCGCAGCTGATTGAAGAGCACCACCACACACCCATGTGACTGACACGCATCCTCGGAAGCACATTGGGTATCACTGCATCGGGCAGATCTCGGTGTTCCAGTGCCACGAGTGACAATACCCGATATTGCTGCGCGTTGAAAATTATTCAGATCAGTTCTGTACACATACACAGGGCCTTTTAAAACAAGCAAGTTTTTTTCAAGGTACAGGAGCAATCTGGACAGAGCAATATTACAGAGGGTTCTGGATGACAGTAAGCAGCCTGGTGAACTTGTTTAGTGTGTTCATTCGTGAGGGGGTTTTAAGGGGTGCACAAAGCATCCACAGCATCTCTGAGCTAACAAGATCCTTCTTTCCTCCAGGGCAGCCTAATCAGGACTACAGCATCCCTCAGATTCCTCCAAACAGAGTCCAAAGTAGAACATCAGCACTTTTGGTTTCAGAACACACACAAATGATTGACCACTACTCCAAGTGACTGGAAAGACTAAAGATGAGGGATCAGTTCAATCTGTTGGAATCTGAAATGGTAGTTTTCTTTTACCAGTTTCTTGCTTTCTTTTCAAATTTTTTTTTTTTTTTGTTCCAAGTTAGTTAGAACACCTTGATATTAGAAATTTCTCACCAGCTTTGAGTTTTACCATTTTCATTTTGGGCAGTTAAATTTTTCTAAAGCGAAAGACAGCAACATGGATGTGCTGCAGGTTTGATCTCCTATTTTTTCACTCAGCTGAATGCTGCATTCCTTAATTCCTCCTGCCACACACAACCACACTCCCTGTGACAGCAGAACCCTCCTCACACCTGATGCTTCCTCACTGTCAATACCATGGGCTGAGGGATGGGACATCAACTCCACCTAATCCATATCAGCTCATGGAGCAACAAATCATCTCCTTTTTCTTCTGTAGCTGCTCAGGATCCAGAGTCATCCCAGCCATCTCCGAAATGTATTTATAAGGTTACACTGCAGCAGGTGGCTTTCCATTAAATAGCTTTAAACTACTCCTGAGCTGGTTCCAGAAGTACAACCCAGAGCAGGATAGATGCTGATGGACCAATACGTTTGGGAACTTTACCCTACCAGGTCTGGCACTGCCCATTATCAAGTCGTAAAAACAGTGTTTTCAACAAAGGAAGAGTCAAATAAATAAAGTTTTATAAGGTTACCTTTTAAAATAAATGCCTTTTTTTAAAAAACAAAAAGTTTCAGCACTTTCTATAAATTACCCAGGTTTTTTTTCCTCCTAACAATGCTACTTTTTTGAAAGGAAATGGACCTAACTATATCTTTGCAATCTTAGTTTTCTTTCATAGAAAACATATTCTAATTACTATTTGTCACAGTCAGTGATTCATTTTGGGAGACTTAGAAGTGACTCTTTCTGCCTTTTTTACATGAAGGCAATTAAAAAAGAAGTGATTTTTTGAATGTCTGTGTCACATTTTGAAATAATTTAGTATAGGAAATATATAAAATAATATTATCTTACCATTATAAAGCCAATGCATTAATTAGATTAATTTTCTACTGCATCTTCCTAAGCATAAAACCTGTTAGTTTAAACACAGACTACATTCTAGAAATGACTGAGTTGTTTGGGGCTTTCCTACCCTCTTCTCTGTTCTCTAATCCCTCTTGCAGGAGCTTTCCATTCACACATTTTGCCTCCAGATGTTACTGCTGGTTGTGGCACTCGTGAAGTAGCCCGGGACTTTGAATGCTGTTTCACATTCCTGAGGAAACAGGCCCTCCTGAAGAATTAGCTGTCCTCTGTATAGTAGCTGGCAAACAGGGAGGGGGAGAAAACAGGAGCAGGGGCAGAGGGAATGAGAAGTGGAAAGTCACATAAACTTCTAAATAAGAGTCCCACATGGGGACAATTTGAACAGCGCAGGAGGAGAACGGAGCTAATGAAGCTGGGGTGGGGCAGTGCCTAATCAAACTCAGCTTTTATAAACACCACATTTCCATTCACTCTTCCACACCCTTCACAATGCTCTCGATTGAGGTTTTCTGAACAGCCCCATCCAGAAGGAAAACAGCATGAATTAAAAAATGAGCCAAGTGTCACACACAGGATGGAAACTTGATCCCACTGAAGTCTGTGGCCAAAATCTGACTTCAGCAGGGACAGAATTTTTTACCTTAGAACTTGACAAAAGAGAGATGAGGAAAATACAATATCAAATATCATTGAGACAGAAAATGTCTTGGAGCTGAAAAAGGCTACAAAATAAGCAATTGGTTCTTATCTCACCAAAAAATGGCCCAAATCTATATTTTTATTCTCTGGCTGAAACAGCACGAGAAGTTCTAAGTTCACCATCTTGATACATAACAGTGGATATTTACACAGAAACTGAGGATCTGTAGTTAAATCTGTTAGACCAATAAAACATATAAAATACTTCTTCTGTTTGATCTCCTCTGCTGAGGGGACCTCAAAACCAGTCAGGTCCTCAGGTTCCAGAATAAGGCCAAGGTCCACAGCCTGCAGCAGGGCTTAAACTCACTCCCATTCCAAAACATGAGTCCTTACGCATGCATTTCAAAACTGCTTTTTCTTCCTGCAGACAGTCTCTCTTTTTTTCTCAACCTATTATTCACAAAAAGAATTATTTCTATAGAAGCTAATGCTTCTTTTCCCCAACTTTTTCTGATCAAGGTGACTTATAAACAGCTGCAATAAAAATGCTCGTTTTTTTTTTTTTTTTTCCATACAAGAGCATCCTCAATAATGTTTCAGAGAAAGCAGAGAGGCTAAAAGATCCGTGACATTCATAGATTTCACCCCTGAAGCCACAAAACCCACACTAGCAATTTCTTCATTTGACCAAAATGAATGGTCACCACAAAAACAAATGTAAGTTTGGTATCACTGATTTGGCTGAGACAGCTTAGGGGCTTGAACTTAATAGACTTCCTCTGACAGATTAGGATCTTCTGGTATGCCTGCATCATCCTGTCACAGCAGAGAGCCAAGTCCAAACCACAGGCATGGCACTGCCCTTGATCCATAACCTCGGAATACAAAATCACTGGCTAAACAATGTCATGAGACTCCCAATGAAATACTTTCCAAGACAGGATTCATTTTACTTGGTGGTCTTTTTATAGAGGGGGAAAGGCAAAAAAAAGAAGACAATTAAGCATTAAGAACTGATTGATGCTTAAACAAAATGCCTAACAGTGAAAGCACATTTCTATATTCCAAAGGACTGAGCAAAGCCATCCCTAAGAAGGGATTAACTACTATCAGATGATATTACTACTGGATTAATGGTGTTTCGCATTCACTATATTTATATTTAAAAAAAAAAAATCTCTTTTAAGGAGGATATAAGTGATTTGTATAAACCCCCCCCCCAAAAAAGATTTTCTTTTTAGAGCAGCACGATGGATAGTATTCTCTTCATTTATACATCCTTAATTGCAAGAATTTTTCCCCCTTGGTCTGGAATCAGGTCTTGCACTGCAAGTCAGTTGTTTTGAGAGCCCCACAGCTCATGGAAATAGGAAAGCCATGTGTGGCTCCAGAACTGATGCTTTATGTTCAAGTGGATATTTTAAGCTGTTCTTATTTTAGAGAATTGTTTTTGCAATAGATACTCTAAAGGTGATCATTTTTCTTTATTGCTTGTCATTGCTGACTGAAATATTTTTGCCAGATAAAGGTAATTACTATGACTATATTACTTTTCTAACCTGTTTGGTCTACTGTACCTCAGATATTCCCAGTGTGAGATGCTGGATCCTCATTTGCAAAAAAGAAAGTGACATCATTGTGTACTCTGGCCTTAATTACGTCAAGCCCCCTATAGATGTTATCCATTTTTCTTCCCTGCCCATCTCATATCTACAGAAGGTTACAGGAAAATTCCAGTCTAAACACAGAATTGTGCAGGTGACAAAACCCAACAACAGACTCAAATGTTTGTGTTGCAAGTGACAAAAAAGAATCTGCCTTGACCAGAGCCAAACCACTCAGGTGAAGTTTTCTAAAAAGGATGCAAGAAACAACCATATTCTTATTCACCATTAGTCACTACCAGTCAAAATTATACATTAGAGGAAATTATTTGTTGAGACATCCTCAGGATTATACCCCCTGGAGACGGAACACAGCTGTGTGTCCTCACACAAAGTCCTGTGTGCCTGAAAGAGACTTTCTTCAATCCAAACCATAATAAATGCACACTAAACTCACTGTTACAAATATTTCCCATCATATCCATTGTTATGGATATCTCTTTTTTTCTTGCTTCTCCTACTACCCCACCAAGGAGCCAGGCTACCTTAACTCAAGGATGCTCTTCTATCTTGGTTATCTGAATGCCACGAACTAGAAACGTGGTGCAGAGGAAATAATTACAACTACCAAAACGCCAAACCTCAGACTTCCTCACATTCCATGCCAGACTCCAGCCACACACAAGATGGATAAAATGGTGGTGGAGGATGCATTTACCCACTTCACTGTGGTATTTCACAACACAGCTTCTGCAGCAATCCAGTCTCCAAATATCTACCTACCCACCTACTGTAACTGTTTTAATCTCAATCCCTAGCAGGTAGGACTTTAAATAAGTTTTTCTTCTAAAATATTTCCATCAGCATTATCTGTTATTAAAGAAAAAAAAAAAAAGAAGGGTAAAATAAGATTTCTTACAAAAGGTAATTAAGCAGTATAATATCATAGTAAGTGGAATGAACAATAAGGAGTTGTACTAAAATATATGCCTTGTGCAGTAGAGGACTGGTGTTTCAGGAGATTAACAATTATGATCACCAGTCCTCTTCTGTTTCTGTAATACTCTACACAATCTTTTCTAAATTACTTTATTAACCTTTCCTCCTAGCACAGAAGTGCCCGATTATAGATAATATTTCAAAATCATCTGAAGTGTAAGCGTGTTTGATTTGCTCAGTAATTATTTATCTACTTTATTACATTGACCAAGCACACAAGCTCCTTGACCAGTTTTATTTCAAGTCCAGTTAAGAACAGGGTCGGATGATTTTGTGCAATCGCTCCCTTCAGGCCCCTGAGCACCTGGAATTTCAGATGGGAGCTGGGAACTTGGACACAGAAATCCCACACTTCCAACATGCAGAAATCAGTCTGTGATGCCATCTAAGCCTCAGGGGCCTGCTCATCAAGGAAAGGTTTGGTGCACGTGCCAAAGAAGTTTGTTCACTCACTGCACTGCAGACCACAGACACTTAAGCACAGCCACGCAAATTTGCCTTTCTAAACCTAAAAGGGTGTAAAAACCCCTACATATTTGTCAATGCATGCACTTGGCTGATAATTGATTCTCAACGTTTCACCCAAGGCATTATTTCAATTTGGAGCTGAGGTATTAGCCCATTACCAGCTCCACTCTCCTCTCTGCAGCCTCATGCTAAACATATGGTGATCACAGGGAAATATGCATTTCTTACAACACAGGCCTGGAGAAAACAAGCCAGCACGAAAATAAAAAATGCAATGAAAAAGTTTCCGTGTTCTAACTTTGCAGCTTTGGAGGAAAGGAAAATAATATTTACATTTTTGTAAAGATGAAAATGCAATGAGATGAAACGCCGTACACAGTTTATTCCTGAGGGCCACCACTAGGATAAAAGCATAAAGCCTGGGGACTTTGTTTACTGTCCACAATCAACAAATCCTGAAATCTCCATATGCAGCAGGTTTCTAAAGCTCTGTTAGTAATACTGTATATTGCTGGTCAACTCAGTCACCCATAGAATTACAGTGTAGGGTATGGATGCCAGTATTTTAGACCCAAACCGAGCATAAAAAACACAAAGTAAAATTCAGTGTCAGCACAAAGTTGACAGCGAATGATTATAACAGCTTCGAAGCTTGAAAAAGAGTGTAAATAACTAGGATCCCCCGCGGGCTCACTCAGCCTGCATACATAACAACTGTGATGGACAGCCACTGTGGTAAAGTACAGCAAAAAAAAAAAAGTCACTCTGCAAAGATGCAAAAATTTCCCCTGCAACGAGCCTTAACTGTCACCTTTCTGACTAAATCAGCTACTTTTATAGAGAAAAAGTATCTATATTCTAAAGGGCACATTCGCAATGCAGGCTCTACTGGAACAGGTAAACCATTAATATTTTTCAGGGCTAATAAGCCCCAAGAATTTTTATTTCTTTAAAACAAATGATTCAAAGCTACATCTTATCAAGTGCTTTCTCTCAATTAACCCCAGTGTAGAGACAACTCAGAGCACCAAGCTAAAGAACTTCAAACACGGCACATTTATGAACCTAAGGATGAAAAAACTCTCATCTACCAACACGGAAAAATTAGGATGCTTTTTTTCCTCAGGACTTTTTTGCTCCTAGGAACGTCCATACACATGGAGAATATGCACATGTGGTAATGGCTCTAAAGTGCTGGCAAATTGCAAGTGGGTAGAAGCAGTGGGTGCTCAGGCTCTGTCAGACCTGTGACAGCACTGTGATTATGTGATCCCTGCACAGTCCCTGGCTGTGGGCTGGGGGCGAGGCAAAGAGGAATGCACAGCCAACACCAGCATATGCCTGCAAATTACTGCACTTTTTAAAAATCAATTAGCAAGCCAACTACTTAATTAACTGGGCTCTTCCCCACCATTATTTATTCAATGAAAGCTTTCAATTTTAGATTTTAAGCAGTGCTAAAACTTTCCCGTTAACCCATTTTTGGTTATATTTATCTGAACTCAGTAGATGCCTTGAAATGCCAGCCTTTGGTCACTGCACTATTTGTTCTGAGAGCTTGATTTTAATTTGAGCTAAACAGGAGCTCATAAATATGACAGAGAGCAGAGACATTTGTGATGATCAGGCAGTATCTAACTGATGAAAAACAAGCACATCTAGCAAAAAGAAAAGAAAAATTCTCTCATCCAATAGTATAAAAGCCTAACTGTGAAGTTCATGGTGAGTTATGGAAAAAGAAAACTTCTCATCCTGCAAGTCACTAAATGCAAGCACAAAGAGAGATGAGTGTTCAACACTTTTTATCATTTTGGTGAATCAGACATGTAAATTATGGCTTTGTAATTTTATCAAGTGAGAGAGTCACTATTAGGTGTCTGAAAATCCTGAGCATTTTCAAAGCTGGTCCTCAGCAAAGTTATTCCACCCAGTTATTCAATCCTTATGTTTTGGTGGTGGGTTTTGACCTTTACTGCTGTTTATTCAGAGGTTTGCAATTCTTTTTCCTCACCTGGAAGCACACTGATATTCAAAGACCATTTTAGAAAGCCAGCACAGACACAAGTATTTAGTTTAGGCCACTTAATTTTCTTTGTGCTGTTAAATGTGTCATTTATTCAGTATGTTCCTCAAAAAAATTAATTCGAGTCCAGGAGTGGTGGGATAGGTTAATCTTGTACAAATTTCTGCAGAGTTGTTCTGTTCAGGGAAATACAGCTCTTCCCATGACCATTGGTTTGGCTGAAACAGTGGGTGGAGGTGGGCACCCAGTGCTGTTTCTGGGCTGCTAAACACACATTTGCTTTAAACTGAGTGACAAGGGACAAGCTCAGAGAGCCTTAAGTAGTCCCCTGCACCCCAGCTTTCCTGCATAAAACTGTCAAAATAATTGCCAGCCTATTAAGTACAGGTTTTTAGCTACTTTAGAAAGCAACCGGTTTTGTAAGATTAAAGATATGGAAATTTTGCCCAATTTCATGATTTACATCTGACCTGGCAGAGTTGCTGTTCTGACCAAAAGGAGCTGATTGCTCCTTTTATATTTTACCTTGACACCACGATGCCAGCCTTAGGAAACTGGGACGAAATGCAGAGTGCATCTACTTTGAAACCAGTCTTACTAAACCCAACCACTTCCATCAAGCTACCCCTGACTTGGGCCAGAAGCCTTTGCAAAACTCTTGAGAAAGAGGAACAGAATACAGCAGCAGCAAAATTAATATTGTAGAGTTGTATTCATAACAAAATAATAACTCTGAAAAGTGAAATTCAAAGCTGCCTTTTGCTGTCCCTTCCTAAGAGGGACCAGCAGAGCTGCAAGCAGAGCTGGCCACGCCAAGTGAAGCTGCATTTGTAACCCCACAGAAAAAAAAAGGCAAAACAGGAGATATTATTCCATAGCAGAATTAGCATAACCCAGCACATCAGAATATTAAAATTTAACAAGGATTTCAAACCATCCTTGTATCATCAGCAGAGAGCCATGTCACAGGGGTTTTTTTATTGGTTCAGCAGGATAGGTATAATTGTATCAATATTTTAATGCTTGATGCATATTGTCTGTGATAAATTGCTTGCATAAATAAAAAGCACCAATATTCAATTGCCAATGAAATAATCACACATTCTAGATCTTTATTATATCATGCATTATTTAATTACAATAATCAGAATCCTTTTGAAGGTAAAACAAGATTAAAAAGGTTTTGTTTTATTGAATCTATATATTTGATTTACACTTTATATGTTAGCTTTGCATTAAGAATTTATAAGGCATCAATTCAAATGGTGATATTACAAGAGTTTATTCTGTTTGTAATTAGTACAGTACTCTTAAAGTACTCTGGCTACGAGAGATAATATTTCAGTATTTTAATGAGCTTTTTAAGTATAATTGATGTAACAATCGTTGAATTACACATTTCTACCTGAAGAGTAATGAAGGAAACATTTTAATGAGAAATGTAATCATTATTAGCAAATGATCTACTAAACTGCCATTTACTGACATTTAAAAGCTTAATAACAGAAAAGTATATTTTTGTACATCTGCATCACTACATATGATTATCAGCTCAGTTGCTCAAGCTTTCTGGTATAACTTCCCCTGCTAGGTTTTTGTTGTTAAATTTAAGAAAAGCTCTCTTTTACAATTGTCAGCTTCCTCTGGAAACTATGGGGCTTGACATGTATACAGATAATTTAAATAAATTAGCCCCTTTTCAGCCTTCAGCATTTTTTCAGTATAAAAGGTCTCATTCTGGGGAGTATTCATGCTTGCATCAGCTTGATTTTGATGAATGCCCTGTAACCTCCCTGATAGCACCTCAGACATGGCCATCCTGCCAACGTCGTGACAGCAGTATGTGAGGCTACCACATTCCCTTTATTAAAACAAAAAAAACAAACCACAACAACCAAACCCAAAGCACACCAAAAACCCATTGATACATCAATATATTGATCAATTATTGCAGCATGGTACCAGACAGCATTGGTTCACCAGAGAAAGGCTTAATTTAAGGAAGAAAAAAAAAATTGAGGCTCTACTCTGTAATTTTCAAGCAGTGACTCAGTCTCTGAATAAAAATTGGGAGAGCAACACAAAAATAACCTAGTGCAGCATTATTTGTATGAGGTTTCTCTCTTATGACTGCAGCTCCCACTGCCACCCACGAGGAAAAAATTCACTTTGTTCCATGTGGGTCCTAAAAATTCTCTTTCCCAGTGTCTACAGGGACAAGAGTCTAGGAAAGGGGCAAAAGAGGAGTTGGATTTAAAGATGACATTTCTTTTGCTAACAAAATTCTTTGCTAGCAATGATAGAAAGGTCTAGGAAAATCTACAGGCTAATCGAAGCAAACACTAGCACCTTCCTCAAAAAAATCCCCACCTGACCATGAAGACAGAAAAACATCGAATTAGCCTCCTGAGCAGGAAGATCTCTGCTGACGGACAATTAGTGCCTGTTCATAACACCACCCAAGGTAATTCAGGCTCCTCATCTCTGGTACCTGGACAGCCTCATTATCTCTTTGAAACACTCCCTCCGATGTGTAGGAATACACCAGGAGTGCCTCTGCTCCTTCAGGAGGAGAGGACTGAAAGGGGTGGGTGGGAAGGTATGAGCCCCCAAAAAGATGCTCATCAACAGAGGTTGCCCACCGATGTCAGGTGTAGCTCAGCTTTCACACACAAGAAAAGCAGGAGGACTTGCAGCTCTTCGCCACAGGTCAGGTTCTGCTCCAGATGTGGATCCTGCAAGTGCCAGCAAGGCTTTCTGATGAACTTACTGAGCTTTGCTTTATTCCCCCTCTGTCTCAAAAAACAGCAAGCTCACTTGTAGGAAATGTCTTTCTTCTCAGGGTCAGAAAAAGGAGAGAGGCCTCAAGGGAAAATTACACGGAATTAATTCCCAGGGAATTCACACTATAGGCTAATCCAATAGGTGGATTACAGAGGAAAGCCCTTTTCTCCTTAATGCCAAAAAGCTGCAAAGGACGTAGTCAGGAACTGATTACCAGCAGTCTTGCAAGGAGCTACTGGGGACCCTGGGATCTGCATTCCATGTCCAATCGCTGTGTATCCAGCACAATGGCAAACCGCCTCGGCTCTCCCCTCGCTCCTGCAGAATATTCCTGTACATCTCCGCTTGGAGACAAAGCCTTTTAAGACTCCGCAGCACGGCTCTAGCTGGGTCTTCTGAGCTTTCCAGGACAAAACTTACTCCTGTTATCATTAAGCAAGGGCTGGAGAGGCCTTAATACATGGACTTACTGCACAAAAAGCCTTTGTAAAAGTAAAATGTGTCTAGAAATTATACCAAATATATATATATATATATCTCCAGGCTCTTAAATAAGAGCCGTTCTGAAAATCAGGTGCGCTGCTCAGCTGTTGTGATGATTTAAGTGAGCTACCAGGGAATATCAGCAAAAGTGACACAGAAACCAGAAGTGGACAAAGGTGAGTAATAAAACCAAGAAAAAACCTTGAGCCAAAAATATATATCAAAGCCAGCTCCACTGATGTATTTTCATTGCTTAAAGACGTAGTGCCGTTCTCATCTGGTTAATTCCAATTCAGCCTTTCTTTGATATACCTTTTATAATTTTCAGTCTAATTATAATGAAAATAATTTTTCACTGTAATTTTGCAGTAAAAATGTTTCCTTGTTTCCCATTACCCAAGAACACGATCTCAGCCCAGCTCCTGAGAATGCTTATGATGTGCATACTGCACCTTCTCTTTCTTAGCATTTAATCTCTTCATAGTCTGCAGATGTCAAGAGGTTCAGATTAAGCTTGTTAAAGATCTGCTTCACTCTAACTCACTGATGATTATTTATTTAGCAGTTTTATGTAACCCTGTCATTGATAAGCACTCTATTAATTTGCCGAGGGACAAATCAACACCAGTTATTTTTCTACTGGCTATTAGATTCAGTGCTGCTGTTTGTTACAAACCACTTGCCAGTTAATTATAAATTATGGGTCCTCTTTGCCTATATTAATTGATATCTCCTCTGCCTTTGTAATACTAGACAAATAAATTGAAGGCAAGATTTATTAAGCAGCGCGTGTCTTCCATCTCTTGATTAGTATTCTTTACTTTTTAAACATTTATACTTGTTTATACAGAACAGTGCATTAGAGAACGGATCCTTGGGGTGTTTTTGGGGGAGACAGGAAGACGTATTTAACAGCTTCCCACAAATTAGATGGAAGTGACACATGGTTTAAGTTCAGCAATTTTTAAATGCTCCTTTTGATTTAATCAAGTCTTGGGTCACAGTGTCTCTCTGTATAGAGGCAGCATACACATATTTTACAGGAATTGTGGATGTGCAGGTATGTGAAGCACAATGCCAAACTCAAGTTCCCTGGTTTCAGAGGAATGCCAAACAGTCACACCACTCTGAACCCGGCCACTCATTCCAGTGAGTTTGAATTTAACAGCAGCTCATTCCACCCTCCAACCTTTAAAGTTCACTGCTCTGTGTGATAAGGATGTGACACACGCACGTGTTCATCAGGGTTATAAAAGGTTTTACCCTCTTGCCACTTGACAGGTGTCAGAAACCATTGATCCCAGAGATTACAGTTACATTCCAAACCTAATTATGGCCTGTTTTTAATGCAATTAATAGCTTCATCTGCAGCGCCCCGAGTGTTTTGCTACATACCATGTTAGATAAATTCAAAGAAAGCACATTCCTGACCCTCTGGATGAATGCATCGCTGTATTGACTGTTCACAAGCAATATCTCTCTCATTAATTAACTCTTACAATGCACTCATTAGTATGTATGTATGTTTTCTACCAGGCAGAACATCTGTATCACCCTCTGGAGGCCAGCTCACAAAGACTAACAGCACCATCCTACCACAGCTCTCCTAATTCATGGAATATTCCACAATCTCTGCTCTCTCTGAGTAAAACCACACAGAAATGTGTACCACAGTCAAACTGGAGCTCAAGTGCCTTGACAAGCAAATGTCTGAAAATCAGCTCACATGGCTTATTTAAAAGTAGCAAAAATTAAATTAATTGTGCACATTCTTGTAAGGGAGAACCTGGTGTTTGTATCAATGCAATGCTCCCTCGTCAGTAGGACTAAATACTCCATGAGGGGTGAGGGGATAATGTTCTGTATCTGCCAAGGTTCCATGTTCAGCTTTGTCCCTGCAGAGCATCTGCACCCAACCCACACCCAGCTGCATCAAACACCCACCTGATGCCCGAGGTGAGGAATGGGTAAACCATTTCAAATGAAATAGGAAATGACCTGAACTGTTGCTGTAAACCAATTTTTTTTTTTCCCCCAGATTCACAGAAGTTTGAACGGCTTTCTTGTTCTATTTTCCATTTTCTTTCAGAAGAAATGTAAAATTGAGGCCTTGACCACTCAAGGTCATTAAAAATCTCATTAACCTTTTCACAAGGTAGGGCTTAAGTAGGGTTAATTAAGCAATATTGCTTCACAAGGGTCTGAAGAAGCATTTTTCTTTCTAGTTTCAATAGATATGCCAGTAGGTTTGCATGCCTCCCACCAGTTTTGGTTTAAATTTTGGGTCATGTCCCCCACAAAGGAAAAAAAACCCTAAAACAACCACCAACCAAAAACCTGCAGAAAACCACACAAGACCCCAAATTCACCCGGCTGTAATGTGCACCCTGAAATACTCAGATTCCACATGTCCCACTGAAAATGATGCCCACACTGTTTTAAAAGAGACTCAGTGGCCAACTGAATGGTTTATACACCCTGAAAATATGTTTTTAAAAAACATTTGTACACTCCAGAAATACTCTCATCACTGTAATGAATTAAAGAAAATACCGAGTCATTTTCCACACACCATAAATAACCATTTGCATTTATTCATTGCTGGGTGCTGGGAGCATTCTCAGAAAAAGAACTCAAAGCAATGATAAATCAGTCATAAAAAGTGAGAGAAATATGATAAACTACGTATTAGGCCAGAGAAAAATCTGCCATACAGAGCTTGGAAACTGTCACCATCCAAGAGGAATCTGTGACTTCCATCTGCAAGTGCCTTCAATCATCTTCCTCCACACCCTTCATCAGAACTCCCCATACACATCGTTATTCAGGAATTAGCAACATACAGAGATAATAATCCCCAGCCAGAATCACATTTGCAAGGTGGTTCTTTTCACATACAACTTGAAACACTGCAAAACTCAACTTTTTCACAGGAATCCCAAAGTGTTTGCAGGCAGGAATTGCAGCAGAGGGATAACATGATCCTCTGTGCTGTCTGCTTCTCCTGAACCACATAAAGCTGAGCCCTGGCTGGGTATTAATTCTCCTGTGTTGCTAAGTCATGGCAAAGCCACCTAAAAGCAGGCAGAAAAATAAACTTTTCAGCCTGTTGTATTCAAGAAGTTAATTATGTCATTAATTCAATCAGACAGTAGCAAATTCAAAACATGACTTTTTTCTTTTTTTACGGTGAAAAAATAGACTACAGGACTTCCTGCCACAAGATATCCCTGCTAACAACACAGCTAAATTAAAAGCATTGGACATTTATGTGGCTGGAAAGCACATATAAGAGCAAAATAAACAAACAATGCTAAAATAAAACACATTTTATCAGGCACAGATTTATCAGTGTCCCCACAGCAACCTTCCTTTTCCTAAAAGATTTTTTGTATTAACTGGATTATGACAACAACTGCTTCCAGCCCAACTTTGGGTGAGCTGGAGAAAGCCTCTCTTGTGTTTCTTTCTCTCACCAACCCCTTTAAACACCGACCTTCCAGCACTGTATTCCCTGGCCATATGAGCTGTACATGGATGGGTTGTCAATGGCAGGAACATTTCCTGACAAAGTGACCTCACAGCTCCACACCATCTGGGTTGGGTTGTGACTCTGAAGTGTATTGATACTTGTCAGAGGGAATATACACGTTAAAATCTACTTATCTAAGTAGTTGAACAAGAAACCAAAGTATTGTGTGACTTTGTCTGAGCTTGCATGAAACTGGTCCCCACTGGGAATTTCAAAGCTGGGCTGGACTTAGTCTGCATTTCCTTGTTCATCTACAGCTGAATAAAAGAAGAATGTAAAAACTATGGAAAACCAACATCCTTAAAGTGTCCTGGTTGGCTGCACAGACACTGCACACTTGTACAAATAACTCTTACTAAGACAAAACTTAACTCACTGTTCCCCAGGAATCCAACTTCTCCTCCTCCAGAACCTTTACAGGAATAACCAACTCAGCATCTCACAGAAGCTGCCTGATGTTCTGTGCACAAAAATGCCCATGCCCAGGGAATTCTGATGGGGAGGGGAGGGAGTGGCCCAGAGCCACAGCCAAATCCAGCCTTAAATGCAGCACCAGGACACCTCAGCTTCAGCTCTCACAGCCACGTTCATACAGCTGGATCCCACGTCACTATGAAGTATTACCTGAGAGAATCCATATTTATGGAAAGGGAAGTATATCTATTTTCTGCTGGAGTGGGAAATACTTCTCCTTTTTTAGCTGTTAATATTAATTTCATGAGTTCTGTGCCTGAAGATCATTATTAATGTCTTCTTGAGATTTCATTAACACTACAAAAAATCCCCAGAAGACAGTTTTGGTGCAAAGCTTATTTTAAGTGGGTAAATTTCCCTGTTTTTCCCTTTTTTTTTTTTTTAAGCCAGAAAGAGTGGATAAAAGACCTGTAAAATAAATGCTGAGTGAATAGGACTCTCTAGCTATAGAACTTGTGCTGTGAAAATTCTACTTTGTCTGGCAAACACTATTAAACAGAAATCTATGAACAGCATTTTTTTTTTTTTTTTTCCATTTCATACAGGGGAAAAAAGAAGAAATCAGATCTGACCCAGTGACTTCGATGACAATGGTGAGAGTCCTACTTTGTACAAAGAGTTATAAAGACAGAATTTTTACTCTTGGGTGGGCATTTTAACATTCCCAGCGACGGTGCTTCACTCTTGGACTTGCTGAGATCACTCAGTCAGCTCTGGCTGGTGGCACCAGTGACTGGTGTGTCACAGCAACCCTGACAAGCCCTTCTTATGGGCTTGGTTTGGGGGGGAGTTCAGATTATTTTCTAAAACACACAGTAAAATTAAAGAAAATATTGCCCAAGTGTGGATTACTATAATAGACGTCTGAATGCCAAATTTGAGTTTCAGGAGGACAAACGTCACACTTTTACAATAATTTGGGTCATCTCCAATTGGAATTCAAACCCACGTGTCAGCGGTGAAGTGCCTGGAGGCCATCAGAATAACTGACTGTGTCACCTTGTCCTCCTAATGATCCTTATACATTTAATGTAAACAACATAAAAGCAAGTGCTTGTTCAAGCAGGACCACTACATATGTTTACCTGGGACTGCTGCTCTAACTTGCACTGGCTATAAAAAAAAATAACTGGCAAGAGCAAAAGAAACGTTCAATGCTACAGCAGAGCATCAAACTACGGATTTGGAAGCCTGATGCCTGCTGGTGTTTCAAACAAACCCCAGAAGCTGCTCTTGGGGGGGGTCATAACGGCACATGCAGCCTATTTGGAGACCATTTCTTGTCTTCCAGTGCTGTGTGGTTCTCATTATAATGATAATATCCAGCATTTATGTGGCTATTTACATCTTTCACATGCTGTACCAACAACTAATTAATCCTCACAACACCCTGTAGGGTAGGTAAGGATTATTACCCCCATTTTATAACTGGAGAAATTGAGACAGAGGGCTAACAGTGACTTGCTGGAAGGCACTCAGCAAGTTCAAGGCAAAACTCAGATGAAAAGATGGGGGTGTCCAGCCCCCAGAACCCTGTCTCAAGAGCCAGCACCCGATTTTAGAGCCACTGTTTCAGCCAAACCTGTCCAAATATCCAACGTGAGAGTTTCCATTAGGTGCCCAAGGCATTTCAGTCCTGGCAATGGAAGAAGTTGCGCAGGCTCAGCCTTGGAGCTTCAAGACCCCACTGGACAAAAACTCTGAGCAAGCTGGTCTGATCTAATGGATGAGCTTGCTTTAGGCCAGATGTTGGATTCTGGGGACCCCCTGAGCCTGAATTATCTGATTTTATGAAGCAGGGGCATCCTGGGGTGGTTACAAATTTTGCAACTCTTTTTTCCCAGCTGGGTTCTTCCTACAGGTGCTCTCACCTCCACCTGGCCTCTGGCAGGCAGCCCTGCAGGCAGCACTAGGTCTGTGCCAACATAAAGAAATAAACGTAAGGGCATCAAAGGCCAGTTAGCAGTGAACAAAGCCTCTTCTGTAAACTATTTCCCTGCTTGTATCCAAATTTAACATCATCACTAAATATGGGCTTTTCCATGAGAGAACACAGCATCCAGGTTTTCTTCCATGTCCACACTCTGTGTTAGAGGACAGGAGAAGTCCTGTCCCTGTGCAGCCCTATCATTGTCACCAGCTCTGGATTCAGGGCCAAATAAGAAATTGGCAATAGCAATATAAACCCTCTTGAAATTATTCTCTGCCTAATGACCCTCCTCATTGCAGAATCACAGCTAAGATCAAAGCTGATACTCCATCTCCTCAGCAGCAGCTGGTTATTTAGGGGAGCTCAAGCTCCTTTTGGGGGAAAAAAAAGTAAGTTTCAAAAACTGCTGGGTATCCTGTGGTTCCTACTAAAATGAAACCAAGCTGTTTGAGAACTTTTGTTATTTCATTCTGATGCCTAATGGGAACTGTTGGATGCAAAATTGTTTTAGGAATTGAGCCTTAAACATCCTTATCAACTCCCCTGCTCAACTATAGAAGATTTTTTGTATCCTTTTGCAGGTACTTCATCAGACAGATGGAATTACAACACTACCTGGAAGGAGAATTCGCAGCCACGTTGTCACGTAGAAGCCAAGAGAGGAGCGTGCACTGAGAGCAGATAACACCGAACAGTAAGTTTTGCTTTTATAGACCCATCACACAGGTTAAATGCCTGGTTCCCTGGTCACAGCCACCTCCCTTAAGAAAGAAGGGGTTGAAAAGATGAAGTTGGTGGTATTGGTTACCTTTCACCTGTGCTTGTAATCCCTCAAGAGAAAACAGTGGGTATCAGTAACTTGTACCTGATATTACAGCTGGTTTATTCCCAAACCTGACCCATACACCCACCTACACTCACAGACTATTTTGTACCGAACCACATTGCCTCAAGAGTAAGGAGATCCCAAGAGAGTCCAGAAGGAGCATCTCAATGACATGAGTTTGTACAAAAACTTTTTTCTCCTACTTTTCTTCCTCTATGCTTTTCCAGGAGTGAAGCCAAAGCCTGATCTGTATTTAATACTCCCAGAAGCCACATTTAGAAATACGTACAAGCTTGCATTTATCCAGGTAGGGCTGTCTGTCAGACACTTGTGGCAAACAAGGTTCCCTTGCACTCTCTGAGGGTCAGTTTGATCAACACACTGAGAATGGCTTCTGTCTCCTGGCCATCCCCCCACGGTGCTGCACCCCACACATAACCAGGAGACAAAAGGCTGGCCTTACACAGGTGGCAAGGTTGGTTTAGCAGCAGATCCTCAGGTTCAGAAAGAGCACAGCAGGGTAGTGTCAGAACCCTTTTAAAACACTAAATATATACCTGTACCAGGCTCCCCCATGCAGCTCCCACACATCAGTGTCCACAGGGGTCATGGTGCTGATTACAGACAGCAACACAGACAAAGCTGCTCCAGCAAACCCTTTGTGAGAGTTATTAAGCTGTTGACAATATGAGAATCAGATGAATTTACCACTGGTTCAGTAATTGTCTTTCATATATGAGCAACCCCCTACATACAACTTTTATGATTCATCATATTTATTTTTTGTTTCCTCAAGCAACATCTTTTATTAGTTGCACACTCACTACAGAAATTTAATTTCTGCAAGAGAACAACAAAGCAGTTGATTATTATTATTGAGAATCTGGTACAACACAGAGTGAAATAAAATCTATAAGGCATTAAAATGACAGATTAGGCAAGAGCTGTATTCATTTACAAGTGTTAGAACATCATGTTAATGTCTCACAAGCACAACATAAAATGAAAATCAACTCTTTCATGCTGCTTTACTAATACTGCAAAGCTCCATGGAGCACAAACAGTAGTCCCTGTTAAAGAGGCACTGTCCTTTTGTAGTTTTTACAGGCAGTGGGTTTATCATTAACACTTCACAGAGAACTCTTATAGTCCATATTAGCCATAAACTTGACATTTCTACCACTTACGGATTTAAAGATGATTATTACCCATCTCTGCCAGACCAAGTGTATTAAGTATATGGCTGTCCCTCAAAGAAACTTTAACATTTGTGCACAAACCCTCTTTGGTCAAAACATTTGTTAGGAAAGCATTATGGTAAGAACTTCACTTTTCAGAGTCACTGCAAGGCTACCATGCCCAGATTTCCATTCATATTAAAATCTGACTGCAGCTTTATTTACTACCAAAATCTCTGAACATAAAGTGACAGGACATGCAAATAGTGATATCTGAAATATTCACTTTGCTCACACCAATCCCAATTGATGGTGTTTGTATTCTTTTGATCATATTCTGTGTTAATAAAGCCTTGATTTTCTTGGACATATTACCGTTCTTTTTTGCTTAAGCTCACACCTTAGCTTCAAATTTGGAAAATGATCCACTGCTTTAGAATATGATGCTGTTTGTTCAAGTCTTATGGAAAGGAAATCCCTGGACTTTGTTTAGTAACAACCAGACGTACAATTTTTTCCTCAATAATTGCTCCTCAATACATCCTCAACTATTTTGTAAAACATTTTGAGGGATGTTTATGCTCAAAAGGACACCTGTCACTCCTATAGAGAGCACAGCAAGATCAGCACAAAATTCAACAGAGCAGGAAAAGGTTTTAATGGGCTGGAGATACATTTTCAGATTTAGGTGGCCCTGACCACCTTGCTGTGGCCACCAAAGCTGCCAGGAGCATCTCCTGCCTGTCTAGAGCCGTAACTTTGGAATAAAGACATCCTTTGGCCAGGTGCAGGGGAGCACAGGACAGGCCTGGGCCTTGGAAAAGGAGCAGATAGGTGGGTATCAGATCATCACAGGAGAGGAGAGGAGGTAGGGAAGGACTGTGAGGAAGGAGGATTATTAACAGTCACAAGATGTTTGTCTCCACATGGAGATGGTTAGTATCCAACTTCCACCTCTTGTTCCACCACTCTGGGTTCCAGCTACAAAGGGGATAAAGCACAAGGAACAATAGCACATAGAACACCACCCTGGTAGCAATTTAAACTGTGCACCTGAAGTTGATAAATTGTAAATAAATGAAATGCTGGAGCACAACAAGCCTCCTCCTGAAAAATGCTCCAAGGAAATTACCATCACAGATGCTTTACTTCATCAAGGGTTAACACTTTGTAACATCCCTTGGAGAAACAAACTGCAAACTTTCTGATCTACAATCTCACTAATTTCTAAGAAAGCCAGAAGCAATCCAATTTACTGTGATGCTGAATAAATCTGTAAATTACCTAAATCACGGAGGGTTGAACTTTACCCCTCTTATTATAAACTATCCTTTCATGTGATTATAAATAATAAATAATAGGCACAATAAAGTAGCTCACGCTCTGAAAGCACTATTGAGGTTCCCTAAAGCCAGGTGCTCCCATAAACACCTGGAGCAGGGAGAGGGGAGATCTTTTCTTAAATAAGACATAAAATCCTCTCCCCAAGTTGCCAGAAGAACAGTTGCTATTTGGAAGACACAGCCACTGGTGGATATACACTGAAGTATTCACAAAAGAGTGAATGACAATATGGAAAATCCTAAAAAGCATCAGGAAATAATGAACAGTGCTTTCCCCAAAGGCATAGCTGGAAGTTGTAACAGGATTTCCTCTCTCTCTTCTTTCCAACTTTATAAAATGCTCTGTCCTCATCTCGCTTGAGGGGTGAGTGACAGCTGGGTGAGGATTCTCTGCAGGAGCACTCACCTGACCTGCTTGCGTGCCTCGGTAATAATGTCACCAACCAAACCACCTTTGCTGGAAACCTGAAAAAAAACCTGTCCTCCAGCAAAAACCCCTCTTCTTCTGCCCATATTGCTTTCCTTCCCAACTCATTCAGTATAAACTTTAATCTTAATGACTCCTCTGGAACACCACCACCAGATTCAGTGTAAACTGCCCCAAAAAAGATACCTTGACGAAAGTACTTTTCAGGCCACCTTTCACAGCCACAACAGAGATGGTTGTATTTTGCCAGCTCAATCTCACCAACTTATTTTTTACTGCCCATGAGTTTCTGTTTGAGCTTTAATCTTGCACCAAAAAAAATATAATTCAAGAAGGTTTCTAACTAACTATCTGAGCAGGGAGTATTTGGGGGCTGCTTATTCATATAATTAGCTGCTATCCTTCAAAAGCACTGCAGAAATCACTGCAAAAATCTCAGAACCAGATGTTTTGACATTGTGTGCATTCCAGGCACCCTTATTACTTTTAAAAAATTGATTAATTGAAATATCTCCTCTATTAAAATGCCATTTAAAAAACTTGAGAAATAAGACTTGATAAGGAAGAGGTTTGGATTTTTCCACTAGACATGTTCTTAAAGATCGACTGATAAAGTCCTGCATAAGATATTAAAAGCACAGATTTTAAAAAAAAAAAAAAACAAACCCACAACAGAGTGGGCATGGAATGAATTACACCAGCTTTTAGGTTCAGAATATCACTCCACAATTTCATTTCACATGTAATTGCAAAGGAGGGGAAGAAGTTTAAAGCCTGAAATGGAATGTGTACCTATATTTTTTTTTCTCTGTCTGGAAGTCAATGTTAAAGTGCTATAGGACAGTGTTACAGGAATTTTACAATTTTTTTTACATAAAACATTTCAAACTGTGCACTACATCCAAATAAAGTCTGACAGCAAGCTGCAATAGCATTCCAGTGGATCCTGTTGTTTCAAGGAACCAGCGGCAAAATCATGTCTGGGAAGGAAAGCACACAAAAATGCAGAAATCCTGCTCCAGCCCAGAAAATAAATAAATAAATAAATAAATAAATAAATAAGGAGAAAAATAAATAGCCCCATAAGGCAAGTGCAATATTTCCAATGACACAAACATGCAAACTGCTGGGAATAAAAGGGAGTGTAAAAATTGGGCAGCATTACAAAGGAAGGCTATTTCTTCAAGGAAGAGGAGAACCTGGGAAAAGATCCTACCCTACCAACACCCAGTTGTGTCTCAGATACAGCCATTTGTTCACAGACTCTTTTGGGGGAAAGTTCAGATGTAGCTTTGCAGTCATGAAAAGCACGTATCTGTACAAGCATCTTTACTCAACACTCAAAAACCACCTGAACTGCAGCATACTTGAAATACCAAAGGATTGATAAATATTCCACCTATAACATAAAAATACTTTCTATTGTTACGTGCATTTCAAAAGCATTTTCAAAATGACTGCTTAATTCTAACCCATTACTACTTGGGTTTTTTTTTCTAAAATTAGCCTCTCCAACCCTGGCATTGCTGCACTTTTCCCTTTACCTCCAGGAATGCAGGTGTTGGTGTCTTCCCTTAAATTACTTATCCCATAAACAAGCTGTGGATGCCAACATCCTGCTGAGCAGTTACCAGGAATGGGGTATCTACGGGAAACTTTTCAACCCGCCGTGGTCTCAGTACTCAGGGTTTTTGTTGCTGTCCCCCAGGCAGAGTGAGTTGGATCCAAATCCAAAATGTGACAGGGACAGCAAGGGTGAGAGAGTGAGATTTGGGGTTGCTCTCTATGCAGTCATACATAGAGCATGTTCCACAGAGAGAATGAGATTCCAGGAGGCCAGTGCCAAAACAGGGGCAGGAGGTAACTTTGCACAAAACTCTCCAAGGTTGATGAAAGGGTCTGTAAGGACAGGCACAGTGTGGCTTGAAAAGATTGACCCACAGAGTAATTTTGTGCAATTTTATGTGTGTGTCAAATACAAACACCCAGCCACTACAAAAGCCTGGCTCAGGACAAATTCATCCTGAACAACTTAGGACCCCTCAACTTGCAAAGGTGTTTAATAAAGGACAATTTACTCACTACACCTTGAAAAGGGGTATTTGGTGACAATTCTGCTTCTTCCTGTCGTGAAGTTCTTAAGGCAGGGATTCTGTCTTGTCAAGATATTTCTGCTTTCTGATCCAACAAGAGAACCTTGTCACCCACCTTGTCTGACAACCCTGAAAGGGACAGTTGCCATACTATCATCAGCATGCCTTTCCCTATGTTTGGAGCAATTCCATCCCTTTCCTAGTCCTGGGAAAAAACCAGGTGCTGTGAGCAAAGTCACTCCGTTAAAGTTCAGTCTGTTATAAGGAGACCAAGATTATGTCAAAAGGAAATTTCTAGGACTGTGCCAGCACCAATAACTGCTCCATTACCCGCAGCCAGGGATCTGTCCATTGCCATAGCTCTCCATGGTCTCCAAAACGCCAGAGATGGATCTGCCCTCACAAGTGTCCCGGAGAGCAAAATGGACAGTGGCAAACTGCTGCCACCTCTAACTTTGTCAATAGACAACTCCCCCCCTTTTGTTGTGTCTTCTCATCCACACTTTCCTTAGTTATAAGTCTTATTAGCTGCAGCATTACCAAATTGTAATTAAATGAGAAGTCAGGTAGGAGCTTCATTTTGATGGGGGAAGGTTGTCCATCAGTGAGCAAAGCCCATCTGCATAAACATCATTCACCTCTTGCCTTCATTTTCTACCTTTCCATAACTGAATAAACAAGGTTCCAGTGGGATTATGGTTAAAAAACTCAGCAACTGCCTATGTCTGAAGCATAACAAGCATCACCTCAAGACTGAGCCAGAAATGCCAGAATAAGAACCCTCTCAGACAGAATTAACCTGTCCCCCCCTAACAGCCATCCTCTGAGTGAGATCTTCTAATAACTGACAGGAATGACAATGCTCAAATCTAACTTGGTAACAAAAGGAAGTTTATAGAAATCTGAAAAAATGGGCTTGGGGGCTTGTAAAAGAATTGACATTATTGCTCCTACTAAACATAGGATTTCCTCTGGTGGCAAAGCAGCTCTATTTGGAACTTTGGCTGATGCTTAATAACTTCATAGATCAATGTAGGGTTTAATTGATGGAACAGATGGAAGACACAGACTCCACAGCATTAAAGAGTTATACTTAATGCATTGGAATAACTTGGGTTTAAAATGTTCCCATAAGTGTCTGGGCACTTTAATGGTGGCATGAATTCTGTTGGATATTTCCACTCATACTGATTTACAAGTTTATAATATGAGTTTGTAAAACTGATGAGATCTGATTTTCTTAGTGAGGAAAAATTTATTAATTAAGCAAAAAGAAGAAAAGTTTTAAAGAGAGCTACTCTTGGTAGGACAGAGAGCTAACAAAGGCCAAGGAAATACAGCTGTAAGGTCAGCATAGCACCCAAGAACATATTTAAGTCCTCCCTGCTCACCAAACAATCTGAGTACACATTTAGATCATTTGATGAAAATGAGTGGTTTGCACAGGGTCTCCACATTCAAGAGCAACACTGAGCAAAAGAGCCAGATCTTCCACAATTAAGGATAAACATATTTTAAAATTACATTTTTGCTTTCGATTTCTGTGCACCTTTAACATTAATTACAGGTGATTATTTATATACAAGAAGATGGCAGATTTGTTGATAAACCAAAATTTCTCTTCAAGGCTGATTGACCCTGAGGTTTTCTTGAAAAATTATTCTTTCCAGCAGCACACAATAAATGGTAATTTGGTAATAATCTCTCTCATTTATATCAGTGTAGATAGACAAAGTTGGACTAGGCCTTATCAGTCTTTCTTTGAAGAAAGACCAATAATTCATATAAAGTGGCTGGGGCAGGAATGAGGGTAGCAGGGGGATGTTGCATGTTGAAAAATAATATGAACCTACTCTAATTTGCTATTATTCTGCTTTCAAGCTACAAAAGGCAAAAAGGCAATGCACTTATTACAATTTATTTCCCATTACGTTACTGTAAATTACAACATTTGCTACAGAAAATAAAATAAGGACTGGGAAATCAATTCAGGCTGGACTGTATCTTCTGGAATAAGCTAAAAACATGCAAGCTGTCCAGTGCCCAGAATGGCCTCAGAGAGTCTCAAATGACTGAGAAAAACACCCACCCATCTCCACCAGCTCCTCTTATGGTCACTGTAGCACTGCATTTGCGTGATCCCACTGTTCCCTAAAAGCCCAGCCAAGGACTGGCTTGTCCCTGTGCTGATAAGTGTTTTCCTGTGGGATAAATAAACACCACCTTCATCTCCTCATCCCAGACTTCAGCTCCTGTTACAATCGTGCAGGATGGTTTCTATAGTCTATGCTATTATATAATGACATCACATCAGCCCCAGTCCACCCTCATCTCTTTAAGCATCTGTCTTGTAAACAGCACAAATAGGTTGACATAAAATGCTCTAAAAGGGCAGCCTTAAAAGACTCCAGTCCTCCCCGGCAATATTTTAGAGGCACTGGATGTCTGAGAAGCATGGGACTCCTACTGATTTTCCAGTATAGCGAGATGCCTGGGAATTTTAAAATCCCATTCAGCATGTTTTGCATCTCCAGGAGCACAAACACCAAAAGAACCTGCCCAGTGCCCTTTAAGATGGCCACTCAATATGGCATTTCTCCTCAGTGCTGATGACAGGATAAGCAGCGAGTTATCCTTTCCCTTTACAGACATTCCCATATGGAAAGGGGTGGCTGTATCCAGACAACTCCCTCCCCACACTCTGGCACAAGGTGACTCCCTATCCAGTAACCCCAGTCTGGTTTTGTACAGAACTGAGAGGAGCTACCAAACCACTCACCCAAAGATACAGCTGTGATTAACTACAGGTAAATTACCCAGGAACTGGATAATTCAGAGCAAGGAATAAACAGGACAAACATCTCTGCAATGGTGCTTCACCACCCTTTGCCACACACCTTGGCTACCGTGTTATGCCTCTCTTACTCCATCAGGTTTCTGTTTTATTTTCAATAAGCAAACAGCCCACCCCCACTCTGCCCTAATAGCAATGGTAATTCACAATCAAAGGGACACCCCCGCCCACGTTAACATTCATCTGCCCTTGCTTATGCAGGAAAAGTTGTTTTATGGGTTGTCAGTAGAGATACAGCCCAACCCTGCCCCTGCACGGCTTCCAAGAGAACACAGACCCGGTCTAAATTGTGGTGTTTCCATTCTGTATGAAATTCAATGGGCTTTTCATTTTCAGCATAAACCTAAACTAGTTCAAGTCAGTGTGTGGAAGTGCCTCTGCCATGAAACAGCAGTTTGCATTAAAATTACATTTTATTGTTTTGACACGTCTGAAGCAAAGGTTAAAATCATCTTTTTGCTGGACATTGTTTCTGTAATATTGCCCCACTGCAGAGCCGCAATACGAACAAGCCCAGAATGATGTGAAATATTTCTGATACAAATTTTATTTTTATGTGAAACTATTCAAATGCTGCTGTACAGCATGAACTACCTGAACCAAATCAAATCCTCAGGTCAATTCCTTCTTCCGAGTGCTCCTTAGATAACAAAGTCTTGTTCTGCGAATCTGTTCAATATATTAAAGTTGATTCACTCGGACAGTGTGTAAGATATAATACATTAATCTGGGCCATTTCAATTTCTGAGGCTGGGACTATAAAACTGGTGTGCTGCATATCTAATTTTTTTTGAATACCTGATTTATGCATCCCTCTGATGCATAGTGTCGATGGTATGGTGGATGCGGCTGCTGCATTAACAACGGGCTGCATCAGCACTCAAATCTTATCTTGTTAAATCAGACAAATGTAGCTCAATGAAAAGGAAGGAATAAATGCCTGGGATGGTTGAAAGGAGTGAATTTTAATCCTGTTTGTTAGGGGACTTTCATGGTGG
The DNA here is from genome assembly GCF_000738735.6 of Corvus cornix cornix. Classification (NCBI taxonomy): domain Eukaryota; kingdom Metazoa; phylum Chordata; class Aves; order Passeriformes; family Corvidae; genus Corvus; species Corvus cornix. The sequence goes on along the minus strand of NC_047056.1, from coordinate 3,075,315 downwards.
GGGCTGAGTGACTGAGGCAGCAATGTCCACCAAGAGCTTATGGGACTATGAATTATTACATGCTCTCACATACAACTACACAGGCAGGGTATACAAAGGCACAGTTTTTCATTTTATTCTACACAGACAGGTAGACATCCCCACACCAACATCCATCCAGATACAAACACACACCTCTATAAAACTGCAGAAATAAATGCCTTTTAGGAAAAGCAGGTCTATATTTACAAAGCGTAAATTTCCATCTCTCTTGGATTCAAGAACAACCATAATTGCTGCTTCGTATATAATTTATCATTTTATGCAAGGAAACAAAAGTTCTCACATGGCCTAAGTATCCAGGAATAGATTAGATTTTCAGAGTAATTATATATGTTTATATGATTTTGTGGCTGGATGGAGTACTGCCGGCGCTCTATACACAGTCAATATTAATTCTCAAGGAAAGAAAATGTTCCTGTGTTTGCACAATCAACGAGACCTTTAGAAATGCGCTTTCTGCCAGCCAAGGAAAAGTTTCAATGGCACACACTCCGCAGCCTCAGCCGAGGTATTTACAATAAATGGAAGGTATTGTTGGAATTAATTCTTAGGGAAGACCCTGAATTGCTCACTGTAATTTGAATTCCCTTCTCTAGTCAATTCTCCTATTTCATCCTCAAACCATAACTTGGTAAAGAACCTTAGTTTGTCTATAAAAATGTATTTGGGAACAGACAGGGATCACAAAGCTCTTCTACAAGGCTACAACCAAGGCAGCCCCAGCAGCATAAAGCCTCAGTCCATTCAAAGCCAAGTTATAGCTGGAATTATTTAATAGGCTCAAAGGTAAAATTTCATGCCCAGTAAAACACTGGAAATATATTATTTAAGCAGGCATCAGTTCAGCCCTTACTGCTTTTCTCTCTCCATAAAGATTAATTATAACAGGAAAAAAAGTTGCAAGATCCATCTCTGCAGGCTCTTCCTGTGTCCAAAACTACAAGGTCAGTTCCTCATTTGTGACACCATTCCTGCTTGCTTGTTGTGATGTCACAAACACTGCTTGTAATGATGCAGTATTAACCAGGAGGAGGGCTGAAAAGAGCCTGTTGTGCTCAAATACCACGTCTGACAACTCTCCCATCTGCAAAAGACCTGGGACTAAATCCTTGAAAAGAAATTTGAATGCTGTGTTTCATTTCCCTTTTGACTGAACACAAAGGCTCATCTTTAAATTCATGAAATATAAACATTTTAGAGTTGCTATCTTGAGTTAACTTAACCCAGCCTTAAAAAACCCAGTAGTAAAGAGAAGCAGTGATGGAGGCCCAGACATGACAGAGACAATTCATTATAGACCTTTTTGATCCAATTATCTGGGAGAGGTTGGGATATGCAGCCCAAATACATGCAGTGCAATGGAAGAGAATACAAATAAAGGCCATGTTCTCACTTTTCCTAAAGGATCCAATGGCTTCCCTCTATCCCTGCATATTAACAAGTGTGCAGATCAATTCAAAGCCTTATTTCTATTTTCAGAACAAAGGGGGAAAAGCGCATTTATACCAACAATTCCAAACCTAATAAGAAATAAGAGCTAATGGCTTTGACTGCTTTGGAGAACTGTACTGCCAGGAGGGAAGGTTCAATTTCTTCACCAGTCTGGTGAGCACTGCACAGTCTGGAAAGCCAGGTGAGGTCTTCCAGGGGGACACAGGGAATGCTCTTTGTGTGTTTTAGGGAATTTACACTCAGCATTGTGCCACAGCGATGGTATTCCAGGGAGGACATGCCTGAAGTCTTGGTGGCTGCCAGCCCCAACCACTCCTGCTCTCACTGAGAGCCCTGCTCAGGAGAAGAGCCAGAGAGACAGAAATAAAATGGCCAAACCTTGGGGAAAATACAGATAAAATGAGCAAATCAAGATAATTGTGCTAATTATCATAATGAAGGGAAGAGTCTGTGTTTGCATGAAGGCTCCCCCTCCCCCGTCACATGCATGGTGCTGCGGCCGCATCCAGGATAAATGAGTTCCAGGCCTGGCTGGATGCTCGGATTTCTGTCAAAGTGGCTCCATTACACGTGTGTCCCCCAGGGTCAGACTGCATTAGCAGACTCCTTTATTCCATACATGATGAACTAAGGGTTTGGCAGAGCGTGTTCCAAAAATCCATTTGTGATGGGCATTGGCAGTGTCCGCAGGAACTTCGGCTCACTTTAAAGCAGGCTGGGGGTTTCGGTTTTCCTTTCTTTTTTTTCATTTTTATTTTCTGTTACGTTTCCATTGGTAGAAAAATAAACCCCGAAATGTCTTTGAGGTCACGGAACAGTGACCCCATTGGCTGGGCTAATTTGATTGTGCCAGAACAATAGCACTGTACTCCTCTGCCAGCCAAGTGCATGCTAATTATGCGATTTGCCCTTGATAAGACCTTGGTGGGTCATTCAGCAGTTGTGATCTGTCACTGACTTCTAATCATGTATTATCGTCTGGGTGAGTCAGAATGGTACCCTAAGCTTTCTGTCTTTACAGCAATGTGGCACTCTAATTACCTTATGCCAAGTGGATATGCAGAGACTGAATTAAGTGATCACTGTGATTGCCTTCAAAATCTTCTCTTTATCCTTTGTGTTGCTTCTCTGCAATTTACATTTTAAGATGCCGAGAAGCTTTTGGTGAGACTGAAAATGCCACTCTAAAAAAATAATCATTTTTTAATTAAAAAAAAAGCATATCACCAATTTCTAATAGTATTTAAATGCTGCTAAACAATATACCTCAATAAGACTCTCTCAGTATACTTGTTGGAAATTATAAGACATCATTTACCTTTTAATCTGCAGCTGAAAGAGAAACAAAAGGGAAGCAGCCTAATCTCTTCCCAAAGTTTTAACAATTCAGGATTACTGTTTAATATGTAAAAATTAATTATAAAGTGCTTTTCCACAGATTCTGCCTGTGAAATATACTATATACTGTGAAACGTAGCTATAACAAATACTATGGAGCAAATGTAAAGCTGGAAAAGCTTCACTGCTGTGCTCATCATGTTCATTAATAGCAGCAAAGATGGGTTGGTTGACCCTGGGAGTCTTACAAATTGAGGCACAAATTCCTCACCTATTGGCTCAGGCATTTGGTGGCAATTCAGGGGATCTATGAAAATGCTCCATATTTTACCCAAGACTTTAAAAATCAGGGTTTTTAACTGCACTGTGCTCCCCTATTGTTGCATAGCAACTCTCAAAAACTACAAAGCAATCTGTTATGGTAAACCAGTCCCATTAACATCTGTATTTGCCCCAAGAATGATCTAATGCCTTCTGCAATGAAAATGTGGTGATACGTCTGGAGGTTAAATAAACAAAGTAATGATTTATGAAATTTGATAAGATACATTTGTCTGAATCAGCCTTGAAAATATGAACTCTGAAGTGCTACTTGAAAGTTGTCATAAAACAGACAAAAAAACCCTCACAATGTTAAATTTATAGTACCACTAACAGAAAATAAGGATTTTCAAAGCTTTTCTGTATTGTATGTCAATATTGCAGTATAATTTTTTTTATAGAAACAAACTGGGGGGGGGGGAAGTCAATAAAACCCATAAAGGACAATTGAGAAAAAATTGCAAGCCTTATTTTCCTCGAATCACATGATGCCCAAGCAGCATTATTTGCTGAAACCTTGGTTTGTTTGGGGGTGGGGGGGAAAAGGAGAGAGAAAAAGAGAGAGAGGCAGAGTGCCTAGAAATAAGATGCAGTCCCTGGGTGGCAAAACAAAAGAGCCCAAGGAAAAAAAAAAAAGCTGTAGAAAGTTGACACAGTCAAGAATAATGGCTAAATCTATCAAGTTTGATCAGGTCTGCTATAATGAAGTGGAGCTTCATATTCCAAGCAGGGACAATGAAGACAGAAGTCAGGCTCTAGAAATGTGCTGCTCACTTTGTGCTTGGAATATGCAGCAGCCAGCAGGGAGCCACAAGATAATTACACAGTATTTGTGTGGTTCCAGGGAGCTTCCTGCGCAGGTTCAATGCCCGCGCTATATTAAAAGGCAGCACAGTGAAATGTTTTTAATGAATATTTTTGTCAGGGAAAGAAAAGGTATTTGAATGATTTTTGTGTATGCAGGGAAGGAGAGGTGGAACATCACTGTCAAAATACAGGTACCTTTGTTTATATTTACTCCATTACTTACAGTTTCAAGAGCCTGATGTCCCTTCAATAATAAAAATCACAATGCCAGCTGAATGTTATTTAGGGCTAATCGCACTCACAGTCCTACCTAATGTCTGCTGTTAGTGTGTGTTCCACTGAAATCCTGCCTCGACTGCCTTGAAACTACTTTTATTTTTATTTCCAGTAGGAGCTGAAACGTTTAGACACATTTAATCAGAAAACTCAAAGAAGTAACACAGATGTTGATACTTACTATTCAGTAGCCCTTGGCAGTGATAGATCTAAACCACAAGAATACATTATTCCAGCACTCTGTAATTCTCACCTAACAGATGTGAGTAATCCACCGAATTAAAACCCCCAACATGAGACTCATAAATGCTCGTTTTGCAGTGTGAGCCATCACATTGATCACAACCTGGACTTGGGGAAAAAAGTTCATTTCAAAGGCTCTTTGGTGGCCCAGATTTCAATATTATCCACACCTAAGCAAGCCCCTGTTCTGCTCACAATTGAATACCTTCTGCTTTGCACAGCCTGAGACAATTTGCTGTTCTGTGCTGCTCAGTATCCACATGCAGGATTAAATCTGGCCCTTCGGATTCCACAGCATCTCCCTCCACAAGAAAGACAGGAACAAACACCCACTTCCTGCTCCAGGTCAGGGACTGCAATTCATGAGGGTTTTTTTATTTTTTACAATAAAAAATGAATTTTTAAACAAATACCATGGCCAGTTTTATAATTAAACTGTGCTTCAATAAACTCCCTGACTGAGAACAGAGGCCCAGGAACCCTCCTGTCCTTCCACCCAGGATCAGCATCTCCGCCTGCCCTGCCCCACCTCCTTCCCACCCAGAATGCGTGCCAGGATTGAGTGGATTTATCACCAAATAGCAAACAAGAAAACCAAAAGGTTCTGTTTCTAAGGATTTTCCTAGAAATGCCAAAAAAACCCCATATAATAATTTCTGGACAACTTGGAAACAAGGAATGCAATTAAAAGGAGTCACCTCTTTGGTGATGACGCTTCAGGTAACCCACAGCAGCAGGAGGCACAAAGAGTTTCTTCACATCATCACAAATAGAGACAACTTCCACCCTTCCAGATTTTTAACTCTGTGCTGACAAAAATAGTGAATATTTGTGATAACAGTCCTGGGAAAACCACAATGAAATAGGAAGATGCTCTATCTCAATTTGGTTATTGAAGAAAATAACCTCAAGGATCAAGATAATGCAGCCAAAGAGGTGTTTGGTTTTGTTTCTTTTTAAAGGACATTAGCAAATTATCGAATACTTCTGATATTGCTACTGATTTTACAATTTTAAGTACCTATGAAGAAAGATTGTTATAGAATAACTATGGCCACAAATTAATCTGCAATGTACCTCCAGTTATTTCCTGTCTGCCACTGGATTCAAATGCATCTAAAACTTGAAATTTGTAAAACAAACAAACAAAACCCCTTTAAACTCCAAGTTGCGAAAATTATTCCTCAGAAATCCTTTTATTTTCAATTCAAATATTCGCTTCTTGTATATTTTAATTTTTTAAGAGCTCTAAATTAAACTTCCTTGAATCATTGAGCACTTCAGCAGCATCACTTCACCCTTGCTACCTGCAAGGACTGATTCTGCACCTTTGAACAGGAGATTCACCAAAGGCAGGAACAAATCCTGATGCAAAAGGGAATAAAAGAGTTTCACATATGTAGCACCTCCCCCTTTTTTTGTTTGCATTCCTATTTTAGCAACACTCTATGGTAGGATTTCTGTCATGATCAAAGGGCTACACTGGAAATGCCTCTTTCAGAATGATCAGTGCTATATTTTTGCCAAGGAACTGAATGCAATTTCTGCTCTACTCTTTGTCTACAGCAGCTCTAATTTAAAAGGAAATCTTTCAATTACCAGATGAAGAGGTAAACAGCTGTCACATTTGGAGCCTGTGTGAGCATTATAACCTACATTCCATACCCCTGAGCAAAGAAATCCAGAGGAACTTCCTGCGCCTCAAAGAAGCCGATGGGAGCTAAGTGAGAGTTTGCATTTTATTTTTGGCAAATTGGTAAAAATTTTTGCAGCTTTAAAGGCTCAAGCCCACCTCTTGAATGGAGGGGAAATAATTATTCCTTTGGACCCCTGGCTGTTGGAGGTTGCCTTTTGTGATTAGACCAAATAGTCACAACTAATCAACCACGACAAGTCATGTTTGCTTGGTTTCAAATAGTTCACTCTACCAAATCTGGTTTTGAGTAACTGAAATAGCTAAGATTACACCTCAGCACCTAAGAGCTGAGCTCTCCTCCACCCACCACAGTACTCAGAGCCTGTGCTCTGTGTATGCAGCTCATTTCTGTTTTGCTGTTGTTACAAATAAGCTGAAAGAATAATAACCTCATTGGGTCAGATTCTCGTTCTCGTTCCGCCTGTCCATTTAATTCCATGTAAGCCAGTGCTTTACACCAGATTTACAGCACTCTGAGTGACAACAGGATTCACTTGGGTTCTCACAAGTTTTAGTGAGAGCAGAATTGTGCCTCTAACCCAGCAAAGAAATCTTAATACCATCCTTGCTGTGCATCCTCTTCCCTTGCAGCAGCCATATAAACTGGGTAATGTAGGCACAGCTTCTTTTTGTATCTGTATATTAAACAGTTATTTTGCCAATATTTATATGCCCATATCCCTGGGTACAAGCAGAGCCAGGGATATCAACCATAGCTGTTGCATGAGATGAGCTTTGTATCAAAGGAAAAAAGGCTCCTCTCCATCTCGGATGCTTTATTTTATTCAACCAGCTCTTTTTCACATTGTTATATCCAGTCAATGTAGCACGGTTGGATTCAGAAGAGAACCTTAAGCGTTATCATAATGCTTAGAAGCAATGGCTTCACACTGTATAATCTATCAAAGGTGTCAGATTTACAAAATGCAGATTTTCTGTCAAATTTGGGCACTATAAGCACTGTATCTTTTCACTAAGGTGCTGACTGCTGTTTTAATGAGGCCCTTTGGTGGCTGTAAAAAACTGAAAGGAGAGGATTATAGGGGTTACCCTAGGTATTGTCTATTTGTCTTACAAATTTCACACTAACTACCAATTACATCGCCATAAACCTTTTGGCTACTTCAAGCTATATGCCATATAATACATAAAAAATACGCTGTGTTAACCTCTCCCATATTATACGAGTAACTACAGCCACTGATGCAAGTAACATATCTAATGAAGCCAATAATGAGGCTCTTTAAAAGTAGTCTTGTTATAGGAATAATATTAGAGCAGTTCAGTTAAAGGCTAAGGTCCATTATGGCACACTTCCTATGTTCTCCGGTCCCAGGGCTGAAAAGATGCTGACATGCTAATTCAGGCTCAAGAAGGGCATTAATCTCACAACCTTCCACTTGTCATGCTTAATGGGACATCCTGCCTAGGTGAAATGAACCTGATGTATTCAGGTAAACATAATTTAATAAGGAAGAAGAAAAAAAAAAAAAGGAATAGCCAGGGTCCGACATAATGGCGAGAGGAATATTTACAATTTATTTATGTTTATATCTCAGTGGAGAGGATTGTTAACACTCAACTGAGAATCAAGCAGTGTAAGAAAAGGGCAAATAATGCAGGATTTGTTTAAAACCCAACTGCTGAAATATAGGTGCATTTAAAGGAACACGTTAATTTGCAAGAAGAAGAGGAAGGGATACGCTAATGTGGGGCTTGGAGCACTTGAGTGTAAAATAGAGATCTGGAGCCATAGAGCCTGATATTTAAAAGGCAAGCATGAATGTCAGCGGGTAGCTGTAGATCCTCTTTGGGCTGTTATCAATCATAAGTCTAATAAGCCACCTAAAATTATGTCACAAGATACAGAACTGTACCAACCGCAGCAGCTAAAGCAGCACATGCCCCACTTGCAGCCTGAGTGGGAAACACAAAACCCACCTCCCAAACTCCCCAAAGCACAAGGAAAACACACCCAGACACCGTGTGCATGGTTCTGGTGGTCTGTGCTGCTGAATATACAGGCAATGTTTGTGGCCATTCCCTGGATTAGCAGGAGATCGAAGTACAAAGTGCAAAAAAAATATTGCCAGCTACATAGGAAAAATTGATTCATGAAGAGCAGTCAGGTACCCAAGAAAGCCAAAGCATTAGGTATGAGGCTGTAGGATGGACTTGCTAGGTTTTACCCCTAAGAAGGGGTCTTTACTGCCCTAGGATTGCCCTTCACTGCCCCCAAAGTCTAAAGGTTGGTCTACATACTTCTGTGCTGGGTGAGGGAGCAGGATGGAATCATCAGACACTCAAAGGGAATAAAACTATTGCAGATGCTCCTTGGTGACTGGAGAAAGCAGGACCCCCCCCCCCCCCACCACTGCAGAGCAGGACTGTCATTCCCAGACTCTGGGGCTCATTTTAACAAACTACAGCTTCATTCCTTTTCAGCCCAAACAATCACTGCAGCATCAAAAGCCCATGGAAAAACTGTGCAAGTTCTTTGGCTGTCGTTGGGTCTTAATTGTAGCCACTGTCTAAATGAGCAGGGAGTGTGTGTCATATCACCAGAGTAATGGTGTTGAGAAACCAGAGAGAATTAGGTAAATATCCCAGTGTCATGATTGTGGAACAGCTGTGTTACAGTCGTGTCCTGTTCCAGAAAAGGAGCCATACCCACTTTCCTCCCAGAAGTGACTCCTTTTGCTGGACAAGCAGAGCCCAAACTGCCCTTGTTTCACAGCACTGAGAAGAAATCAAAACTTCACTTTTAAGCAGCAAAACCCCCCTGGTACAGAGACAGCACCATTCAGTGGAGCCCTTACAGGCTCGCACACACAGGCGTTAATCTTGTTAAGCCTCCAAACGCACACTCCAAATAGGCCTTTGCTGCCTCACTGGCTCCCAATGCACCTTTTGACCATAAACATCTGGGTATTTTATCTGGGCTGATGTTTGCAAGCAGTTTCCTCTAAAGCCACTAATGCAGGCTGTTGCAATGGCGCTCCACAGTGCCTATCAGGTGCTGGCCATGCTGAGGCAGGGTGTGGGCTGTGCAGATGAACTGCTCCACAGGGAGCTGGAGGAGACTCTGCTGCTGGAAGGCACAAACCCTCCTGGAGCTCTCAGGTGCACAGAGGAGTGCACTTGCCATTAAATTATTTCACAGGGAGAGGCCTATTACCTGGGAAAGCTTATCATGCTCTAAAGGCCAGTGCAAAGGGACCATAATCCTTCTCTGGGGGAGATGACAAGTCCGGAGGAAGCAGCCCCAGGAATCCCAGGCAGCCACAGGCTGCAGTGAAAACAGGCACTTGTGCCAGGTGAAAGTTGTTTGATGTGCAGCTTCCCATCCACACAAACCTGATTCTGCCACAGGATGGCCCAAAGAAATCAGCAGTTCAGAAGTTCAATCCATTTGTTCCCAGCAACAGCTTGTAAGAGGCATGGAAGTGGAGGCCAGTGAGATTACCCCAAAAACACTGACAGGGTTTGCTGATCCAGCACAAAACCTCCCCCTTAAGGAAAAGGCTCAACAATATTCCCATATTTGAATGCATTCTCTCTCGAACAGATACTTTCCCAGCCTCTTTCCTGAAGTTCCCCAGGTGTTGCCAGGCAGTTCTCCCCTCACTCTTTATGATTTTTTTTTTCCTCTCCATCCAAATGGGAATCATGTTCTGCTCTGTATAAAATCAGCTCTGCAGAGCTGGATAAAATATGTCACCTTAGGCACCTGAATTAATAGTTTGGTTATGTACTCTGTTAAGTCTTTACTATAGATCAGCATAACTGTGCCAGACAGACAATTCTTTAGAGCTAACATTTTAAAAAGGTGCCAAAGCCAAGGGCCCTTTGAGATCCCACTGAATTATCCAGATTAAAAAAGAAAGCACAAACCCAACCCAAAAAAGACTTTTTTTTTTTTCCTCCTGCAGCTTTTTTCAGTACCACTAAATACAATATAGTGGAAAACACTGGCAGGAATAAGCAGTTCCATGGAGTTGCTAAAGCTGCAATTAATGTTAATGAAGCTGTACCTTATACAGAAAGGAGCCATAGTATAAACTGGATAAGTAAGAAAAATGATCAGCCATTGTGCTCTTCTCATACCGTCCATCAGGGTATTGCCTCTGCGAAGCCATCTTGATTTGAAACCATTAAATAAACCAAAATAAATCTGCAAGCAGGTGTTCCTTGGTGTGGGAGTGCTGGAAGTTGTAACGCAAACAGCCTAATTTTAGCTTCTATGGAGAGAGTGAAGTAAATTTACTGCTCAGCGATGCATCGAGTGCAGGGAGGACACGAGCAGCAGGAGCTTCCAGCAGGATGATGCTATTAAGGCAGGAAGACTTCCCGCGGCTGTAAAGGAAGTAGTGGAAGGCAGGTGATGGAAGTGGGGGTTTGCCAGGCAGCCACGGGCCCACTGTACATGTTAAGTTGTTGTTTTCTGCTCAGCTAAGCAGCAGAGAATTGATATGTTCGCAATGAAGTGCAATGACAATTAAATTGTAACTGACCTACATGTTACCATCATTACGCTTTCTCTTTTTTACTGCTTTCCCTCTTATTTAATCACACAGTATGGGGTTTTTATTAGGCTGTAATGTTAAAATCTTCATCCATTTAGCCATAAATGTTTGACTGGATATCTATCAGACTTCCCCGCACTATACAAACAAAACCATTTTGCTGAATCATTGTTGACTTGTTTGTGGCCTAATTTAATGAGTGTAATAACTTACATGACTACCCAGTTAACATTTAGGAGCCCAGAAAAGACCTGCTAGCATGCAGCAAGCTACTGTATATGTTTTCTATTCATATCACTCCTCTTTGCAGTAAATTTTATACAATAATACGCACTTCTTGCAAGGCTGCCTTTGCTTTTACTCAGCCCAGGTTGAGCATTCCTTAGCCAGACTGCAGTGCTGAAAATCCAGGGCCACAAATTTTCAGTGGAGTTTCAGCTTTCTTAGAGTCAGGTAACCTCTTATATAGCCATCAAAATCAAAACATCAAGCACAGACGACTCGGCACACATCCACCGCACTGTGCCCATGCAGGAAGCCACCTTACTGAGGAGAAAAACACAAAACCGGTTCCTTACACTGACACAGAAAAAGCTTTTTCAGTTAAACATAGAAACTATGGGAAACTAAACCTTATTTCAGATGAGGTGAAAGAAACGTGGCTGCCTTATGACATCGGGGCCAATCCCAGGTGTTTGGGACCAGGCCTGCCTGAGGAAGGAGGAGAGGATCCCCTGAGCCCGGGGAACCACAGCAGCAGAGTGTTATTTGATGGGATGCTGCAGAGCCATTGAAGCATCATTTTTACTCCATTATCCTGAAAAAAACCCCCAAACCTTCTTGTCACTACCTACACTTTCAGATTCATCTGCCAGCTGACAGCCCTGCAGATCAATTAAGTAACAAACTAAACTCTCCATATTCATACACTAATTTAACACATACTTGGCAAGACAGAGGCGTTTTGCTGCTTGCAAGGCCATAACTCAAACACCAATAGATGGAGGGTGACAATTTGTGAAGTGCAAACGCTGAAATTTTCCATTTTCCACACAAAAATATAATTTCAGTGTGACAAAGGGATGGCACCAATTATATTTTATTGCAGACATCCTTTGTTAATGGCAATGAATCAAGCTGTACTGGGGAATTGCAGTCTCTGCTGTAGAAGTGATGCTACCCTAGGTAAATCCCAAAGCATGGAAGAATCTCAGCTGTCCCCCAGACACATTCTAACAACCTTCTTTTATCCACAGGAGACCCCAAAAGGCATCACAACAGACAACAGGGTCACTTGGAGTCCCTTTGAGTCTCTATGAAAGGACTGAGCACAAGGATTTCAAGTTTAGGACAAATGATCACGTATGGATTTGCCATTTTATAAATATTTTACCTGGATTTCTATATTTTTATGGAATGTCATGAACTTCCAATAAAATTTCTTTAAAAGAAATATGAAACAGTTAATATTTGATTATTTATATTTTGGTCACTGTTTCGTCATGAAGTGAAAGGCCTTGGGGTTTTTGTTCTTTCAGTCTGCAACATGAAATGCACTCTATCAATAGAATAATACTGACCTAGGAAAGTCACATCAATGATTTAATTGCAGGAAAGGTTTTTGGGAAGATGCTTGAATTCAATACACAGCTCTATTTGGTTTTAAAACCCTTTAAAGACCTCAGTAACAGCAAAATGGGGTAATTGTCAAAGAGGGGTGTATTTCAAAGCCTTTGCAGGACCATGATCATGAGTTTTATTTTGAATGGATAATACACACCATGTGGCCTGGAAAATCACTCTGAAGACTTCTATTATTAAATCCTGCAACCTTAAATATTTGATGGTTTTTCATTAGTGTTTCTGACTCTCCTTCTATTCCATTTGTAGGATTGAAGAACAGGGCTGGTAGTAAAAAAATCTGATGGAACAAGCCTCTGACTCACAATTTTTCTGCTTTTTTACCTTCTCAACATGGCACAGAAAACACAACCTGGAGAACTTTCAGGCTACAGCTCAGACAACAAAAAAACCCCAGAATTCCCCATGCGTAGGATTCAGCCCTGTGGAATCCAGCAGGAAATGAAGATAATATTCATAATTGAGTATTTCTGCAACTTCCTGAACAGAAGATCTCCAAAATTTCTACCAAAAATATAATCCCATGTTATTTTTTCAAACTTCAGTCGCTGCTGTCTGTGCCCTGCGTGGAAAACTGAGGTAGATGAACTGGGAGTCACAGCAAGACCCAGAGAAAAATCGAAATGCTTTTATGCTGGATGAATATACAAAAGCTGGATAAAGTTAATCCTCAGGGTTTGGTAAAAGGAAAACTGCCTTCCAAATCCCACAATCCTGAGATGGGAAGTGAACTCCAAGAGTGCACAAGTTGTTCCCTCCATGCCTGCTCTGTGCTGTGCAGAGCCAGGTGATGCTTGGTTTAACACTTTCCTCTGGGTCAGGATCTCTCCATGATGGTGCTTGTGGGTGCCTTCCCACTAAGGATATTTTAAATCCAGGAGCACCCCTTTGCCAACCATCAGTCCCAGGGGTCCCAGGACACTCGGTCCCAGCCACTGCCCCACCAACTCCTCTGTTTTGACACTATTGCACTTCTGGCTCTATCAATACCTCTGTGAAGAATATTTGTTCTGGTCCTACACTGCAAACAACCTAAGTTACCTCAAAATATTTTTCCTGTTATTGGGATGAGGCAGGTTGGGAATGGACTCCGAAATTCTCTTGTTAGCACAGCTAATGGGTCATGTGAAATGTATCTACATGTCTGAACAAACACAATTCCCAGTGTTTCTCAATTCCTCCCCAACTCTACAAACTTACTTTAGTTATTTCATCAGTTTGGTTGAAATTCAAAGTAGTAAGTTGTTAGTTGCTACTTAACATTCCTTATAAATTGCATTTATTAGTTGCAGGAAGGAGACTTGCCATTGTTACAGTAATTTAAATTGTTACCACATGGCTACAGACTACTGCTAACTGAGGGGTTTGGGGCAAAATCAGCTCTTTAAAGATCTTTAAAAGACACTAGAGATAAGCTAACCAAACTTCTGTCCCGGAAGTCACAATTTATCAAAAATGTAATAAACCGTGGATGAAATATTCATTGTAAGCAGCACATAATGCGGTCCATGAAAAGACATCTTAGCATCTCTCACTCTGGTCATACAGAAGTCTGCTGACAGTGCAGGGTGATGCTCCATTGATATTTAACAGTCCCCAGCTCTGTGGTCCTTTGTGACACTGCAACTTTATCCACTCCAGCCCATTCTTTCCCCGGCACTAAATCAGTCAGTTTTGACACACAACACTGTTCCAGTCCCTTTGCTCAATTTTAATGCTGGAGATGTTTTAACTTCCTAATATTACTAGCTTGGAAAGCAACTGAGGAAAGAATCTCCTCCCCTCCCGATTCTCTCTGCACTGCTTGGATATGTGCACACCCTCGCGATAAACCCTGGCATCCTTCTCCCAATCCTAAGGAAAAGGATGGTCTCTTCTGGGGATCACTGAGAAATTTTACAGCTGGAGACTCTAACCTTGATGTAGCACAGACAAGAATACATCAGCACCTCCTATAGGAAAATTCGGATGAACACCACACATAAAATAACAAAATAAAATAATAGATTCATCTTCCTGCAGCTAAAGATAAATATTAAATAATCCTATCTGCTTCTGGCTGAAAATTAATTTCTTCTAAGGCAAATAGTGTAATATGTATGTGTGTTTCAATTCCCATTTGGCAAAAAGCCTATTTTCAGTCTGGAGTACATAGACTTTTGAAATACCAGAACTACGTTCATCACAGACACACTTAAACAAATAAAATCTTCCTTCGGGTACCAATTCACTATGGTCTAGTAAAATATATATGTATTTCAAACCCTCAGTGTTCCCACCCAATCCAGATAGCTACATTAGAAGCAAAGCTCTTTGTTTAATATTTAATTAGTCCAGAAAACCCCTCCAGGAGGGTTATCCCCAGCATCCAAACTCCTGTGCCAAGCAGGACCATAGACACTGCCCACTCATGCAGCCCAGCATGTGCCACACCAACAAATGTCTGTATTTTGGGATTGAGCCACCCACGCAGCACTCCTGATTAACTCATTGCCTGGGAAAGGACAGGAGAGCAAACACACAACATTCCAAGCCCAAAGCGTGAGCACTCTTGTCTCCCTGCCTTGGCTCAGATACAAATGCCTCCATCTCCCCGTGCCTTTGTCATTCCTGTGCTGCTGAGTGCTTGGAGACACCACTCCACAGGCACAGATTCACTGTGCACTAATCAGGCTCTGCTCCTGTGTGGTGTGCGTGGCTTGCCAGGTGAAGTGTTGTGACAGAAAGCCTGACGTGCCATGACATTGTGCAGTCTCATCAGCTTCCTGGGAACGCACGTTATTCTCTGCCTTTCCCACCAAAACCCTCTCCCTCTCCTGTTGCAGGGCAGCATGCAGTTGTTTCTTGCACCACCCTCCACAGAACTTCTTTCCCATGGCATGTTCCGGGTGCATTTTATCCTCTCTTGCTATTAAAAAACTTCCCTCCCCATGCTTGGAGCCCTTAGGAATATGAATTGCTCACTGCCTTGGAAAGCCTGGCTATCTTTCCAGGCCCCATCCTTGCGCATACAAGCATACGAATTTACAGGTTTGCCAGCCTGTTCTTCACTCAGGCCCTTCTGCAGTCCAGCCTGGGCTCTGACAAAGTTTGCAGCACTCAGTTCTTTCTCTGAAAACTTTTGGAGATCTCTTCATCTCAGTCTCTTACCCAGGACCTATTTGGCAGTACCCAAAGCCACTGCTCTGATGCAGGATGCACAGATAAGGTATTAGACCCAGCTACCATGGTGATTGATGTTCTAAAAATATCCAACTCAGCTGTACTGACAGATGGGTTAAATATATGGCTGTGCTATACCTGGATCTGTTAGGATGAGGATGCAGATAAGGACCAGCAAGTACAGTTCAGTTTGGGAAGTTTAAAGAAAAATGCACAAAAAAGTACCTATAAACCCAATGTTATGAAACTCTACTGGTTTCATATGTTAAAAATGCTTCTTTTTCATTTTCTCTTTCTACTCTGGCAACGCTATCTGGTCCCGTTCTGCACTCAAGGAAATGACAAATATGCAGATTGCAGTGGTAGGGAGAAGGAATCCAGTTCTTAGCAAACAGAACATGACAGAAAGCATTTGTTGCTGCTGCTGAAATTTGTGTATCTAAGCATTCTGTGAAGTCTGATGTGATCTTAGGCTGCCTGCTGCCTTGGAAACTAGTGGTCAGATACCCTCAGCAGTGGGTATAACCAGCTAGAACATTTTGATTAGATGAAATTTCATGGAACTGAAATATTTCACACACTGGCTTCAGTGAATTTCTGTCAAGGACCGAAAGAGAGAGAGCACTCCTTGAAAATAACAACCCCCACATCCTGGTGGGTTTGGATGCAGGGATGTTGGAGCTCTAGACTCAAATCCCTGTTGGACCAAATGATCTGGAATTAAATCAATTGCACCTTAAGCCAACAACAGGCCAGTCAGGCTGCTAACAGAGAAAGTCAAGAGATGTAACTCTCAGATACAAAAGGGAAAGAAATAAACACAAACACATGCATATTTTCCATGCTGTTTGACTCTCCAATGCAACCCTGAAGCTTTGAGAATTCAAATAAAATTTGTCCATTTGCCCAAAGCAAAACATTTGGGTTACAGAAGTTACCTAGTACAGAGCTAAAAACTACCAAACCATCAGGTAATGAGGATTCCACTTCCTAATAACATTGGAGAAACAGAAATCCCTTTTCCTCAGATACCATTTTAAGGTTAAGAGGCTGAACAGAGAGTTCTGTTATTGTGGGAATAATTGAAACAAATTAGCAAGAGAAAATGTATTCCGATCATGAGGTGGATTTCTACATGTCCCATCTCTGCAGCACAAGGACTGGAGTTCTGAAAGCAACTTTGGTGCATGGGGCAGCTACCAAATATTGTTTTTCTCCAGCCAGCAACCTGGAAGCAAGAACATAAATTGGGTGTGGGCTGTCCCCACAGCCTCCAAACCTCAAGGGCCATTCCCAAGCTGTGAAAGGCATTTTGCTTTTGGCAGCTGTTGTGATTACAGGGAAGGGCCCATTTGCAAAGTGCCCCCTTCAACCCACAGAGCTGCCACTGCAGCTCCTTCATCTGAGGCAAGATTCCAGCAATGGGTCAGGCCAGAACTGCAGTGGCAAGATCCTGAAAAGTGCCTCTGACTCCCCATTAAATTAATGCTCTTTATTAAAAATGTCTTTTCAATCACTCGTGGTTTTTGCATCCAGATCTGAACACTCCTGGGATTTCTCAAGGTCAGCTGTGCAGGGGGATGTCCCTCTCTCATATCGCAACCCCCTGAAGTGATGATTTCTCCTTCTGTCTTTGGGCTCAGAGCTGCCCTTTGCAAGCACCAGGTGAGTCACACTCCCTAGTAACAGCCATTAGAAGGTATGGCTGGGATTTGGATTTCAGCATATTTGTATGGAAATCACCCTTGTGGTGTCATTTTACTCCTTATAAATCACTTCAATACCAGGCTCATAAACCCAAGTGATTGTAGAGAACAAATAAATACAGATGCATTCCTGGAAATGTGCAACAAGGAACATCGCTGGACTGTTCTCCAAGGGCCACAGTCAGCACAGGAGAGGTTTTCCACCCACTCCTCCCTTTTGCAGCCACCCTGTTTCTACAATTTCAAATTTAATACTTTTTCTAATATATTATACGTTACCTCCCATGTATTTAAACTGTACTTAAAAGCATGCTAAGAACTGGTAATTCTTTAATGGTTGTTCACTTACAAGCGATTGTGGGTCATTACACAATCATTTAAAGGGCATTAATGAGAACCATTTAATGGTTTTAGTAGAATATCATTGTAAGGGACAGGGGAAAAGTTACTGGCTGTAAATTTTTATGACCATTTCTTACAAAACGTATTACTTTAAAGATTTATGTATGTAACAATGAGTACAATAAAAGCCATGCTAAAAATAATTTGAAATCAAAGTAATGCATATAGATAAGGTCCCACTTGCTGCAGTTTTCGATGCAGAAAGATTCTCTTTTCTTTTAGAAACCTTTCAACTTACAGTGCAGCTTCAGCTCTCCTTTATGAAAAGTCAGAGCAGAAAAAAAGGTGCTCAACTCTACATTTTTGCAAGGCATATATTGTCCTTTACAGTCCATATTTTATTTTTACTTTTCACTCCTTGTTTTGCATATAAAGTCAGTGTTTTCTCACTTTTTCCTCAGATACAGCACAATAAGACAGCTTTTAACCAGAATGCAAGGAGAATAAGGAGAGTTACTTCCATAAGCATCTCAAACTGTACATTTCATTGGCTTTTTATAAATGGAAAATAAAGGAGAATTCTGCACACCAACATTAAAAGGTTGACTATTTCCCCACATGGAAATTCTTTATTACTGTACTAGACCAGAGCTTTCCTTCAAAACTACAGAAACTTATTTTGAAAACCATTCATATGGATGCATTAACCTTATTAAAGTGCTTTAATAACAAAACAGTCATCATATTATGCCTGGTTTTGTCCATTTGTGATTCATGTGGAATATCTAATGAGGAAGACAATGCCCTTTTTCCCCAGTATTCTTGCATAAGTAGGAGAATATTTCTAATTAACAGGCAGAGTTAGTACAGCACATGAATTGAACTCAACCATATCTCTAGAAATGCTGATATTTTTACTGTTTGCATTAAGTAAGGATTGTATTTCTCTATGAATCTGACCCAGTACCCATTACCAATAAGATTAAGATTTAAGATAACTTGGTCAAAAGATGGTGAATTATAACTTTTAATTAAAGCATAGAAAATAGTTTCTTTAAAACAAACATGGTAATACTTTCGAGATCATTAATTTTTTATGTAATGAACAACAAACCCAACCTGAATACTTTCAAGTGTGACACTGCAGAGGGAAGGAAAGGGATTTTTCAAAACTTCAAAGCAACAAACATAAGCAATGTAGCTTATCTGCAGCTTTTGCATGTTTGGAAACACTGCTGTTTTTTCATGGGGAGCATTGTTGCCCTTACACTCTCCAAAATTCAGTTTAAATTCTAACTGAGATGACACAGATATCAGTGAGTTATGGGGTGATGGTTACTACTATGTTTTCTTTTACTTTTTACTACTTGGCCCTCTTGTGAAATGACTGAAGAAATTTAGGAGCTGGACTGATCTGATTCACTTCTGTGTTAGAGATTGTGTACAAAGCAATGCTACCAATGATTAATATGGTGTGAAATGGGTGTCCCACCTTTAATACAGATTAACATTTGATTGGCTTCTCAGAATTCTTGTGGCTGCAGCTTAGTCTCCAGAATTCAGCAAAAGCAGAATGCAACTGATTTTATTTAAATTGTAAAGCACTGGGAGGGAAATGCAGGGTCTGTGCAAGTCGTAAGTCCATCTCCTGCATATTTCCATGAAGTATTCCCTGTATGAGGCAGCAGATGCATCCCCACATCCCATCCTCAAGCTGTCCCAGGATTCTGTTTCCTGACCTCTTGTGAACAAGAAGCATCACTCACACTGGACTGTGTCACAGCCATAAAACAGGGACTAATCCTGGCACTAGGATGAGATCAAATCCCCTTTTACCAGCACCCTGCACTGGGACTTATAACCTGCATTTCTGGAAACAAAAGGGCGACACACTAAAATCAATGGACCACTTCATTCCCTGGTTTTGTGATCCTGCTCATTATTGGCATTTTTCACCTCTCTCTCACATTTTATTTTTCACTGGGTATTAATCACTGCTAACTGTATTTTCCCCTACCAATTCTTCACCTCATCAGAAAACAGCACCTGCACTCAGAGCACAAAATTAAGAGATTCATAAAAATCAGGGAATGAAATGGCACATTGGTTTAGTGTGTCAGAGTTTCACCTCCAGGGACACAGGACTGTGAAAAGAGGAAGGGGGGAAAAACCCAAGAAGCAAAAATTTAAATAAAGAGACTAATAAGGACACAGATAGGAAGAAAAGACAGGCAAAGAGGATGAAGATGGGAACATAACTAAAAAAGAAAAAGGCAAAATTTGGGTGGATGAAAGATTAGGAATTACATGACATTTTCTTTATACACCTGCACACATTTCCATGTGCTATAGCATGCACTAAAATGAAGAGAAAGGTGAAGGCAAAGCATTGAAATTGTTCACTTTTTTCCTACAGCCCCACTAAAAAAAGAGGAAATTGAATGCCATAAATATCTTCAAACAATAAAGTTTTGATTTACAGAGAGAAAAGCAAATAAATTGTGAGTAATGATCTGAGGTTGTAGAGGTCTCCAAGCACTACATGATTTCTATTTGTCATGTGTGTTTCAGTATTTAGATTCACTCAAGTACATTCAGAACACAGATTCTGCTGAGTTTTTTTTAAGGTGTTTGGCTTGCACTGAGCTTTCTCCCCTCTCCTTAATCAAATTCCAACATGGACTGCACAGGCACCTTTGTAATTGCAAGACAATATGGGTTTGTTGCAATTATTGACTTCACACACACACAAGTGCCTCTTCTTCACAGCTTTTTGAATTTAGTCACGTTTAGTGATGATCCTTTGGCTACTTATAGAAACAAACATCTCCACAACTGCCATTATTGTGAGCAGCATTCACACAGGGCTTTAATCCATTGCCTTGTCCCTAAAACTGTTTCAAATAGCCAAGAAGCTGCCTACAGTTCTGAGTTTCCTCTTCTGGCTTTGCAGAAGTTAGTGGCAAATGGATGGAAAATACAAAATGGAATTCAAAGATAATTAATTTACTGTATATTTTCAAGGTACCAAACTTTAAAGCACCTGTAACTGCTATTTTCAGCTTTCAGTCAAAGTAGCTGCCAACACCCACAGCACAAAGGAATAATTGCATAGAAGCTGGGAAAGCCAGGGAGACATTCAAAGCAGAGTCAGTTTGGCTCCACTGATCTGATCCATGACATCTAAAATGCAGATATAGCCAGTGTCCTGGAAAGGTGATTTGGGATCAGTCATGGAATGGTTTAGGTTGGGAGGGACCTTAAAGCTCATCCAATTCCAACCCCCTGCCATGGGCAGGGACACGTACTTGTCACTGTGGAACCATGAGTGAACATTCAAGCTCTGTATTTCAGACATGCAAAAGATCCTGCTCAGAAATACGTTTTTTGGCAGAAAACGCAGAACTTGAGCTGTTAATATCTGATCTACAGGGTCACCAAAAGACAGAAGGGACATTTACTGCACCCAAGAAGATTCAGAGATACTACATCTACTGATCAATAAAAACTATTTTAAGATACAGTAGTTAGAAATGGTTTATTAAACATGATTTTATTACAGACTGCAAAATTTCCACGGGGGGGAAGTCATTATACAAATGGACCCAGAGCCTACCACACACTGGAGCCCCTGACTCTCTCTGGCTGTTACCAGGATACAGGCATGGCTGTCACAGCACTCAGGGGCACAGATCACCATCCCTGTCCTGGTGTGCTAACTTCCTTGGAAAAAAATTCCTGGTGGCTTCTGATAGAAGCTTACAAGCCAGGAAGCTGGGAAGAGGACTTGTGAACAATGTATTCCAGTAATCCACTAGATCCAAGTACAGCAATCAGGGGCACATAGTGATCAAAACAGCTTTAGAAGTGTGTGCATGGCAATCTAGGACAGGTAGGAAAGATCCCTGCATTTTGTTCAGCCTGGAAAAGAGAAGACTTTGGGGTGACCTAATTGTGGCCTTCCAGCACCTGAAGGGAGCCTACAAGAAACATGGAGGACTATTTACAAGGGATGGAGTGATAGAACAAGGGGGCATGGATTCAAACTAACAGAGGGCAGGTTTAGATTGGGTAATAGGGAAAAAAATCTTCCCTGTGAGGGCAGTGAGGCCCTGGCACAGGGTGCCCAGAGAAGCTGTGGCTGCCCCATCCCTGGAAGTGTCCAAAGCCAGGCTGGACAGGGCTTGGAGCAACCTGGGATAGTGGAAGGTGTCCCTGCCCACGGCAGGACGTGGAATGAGACAGGCTTTAAGTTCCCTTCCAACCCAAACCATTCTGCTATGGTTTTGATTTTATGATTTTGCTCTTCTTCCCAGCACTATCAGCAGACATTGCTGGCACATCACGCTGAACTTCTGGTATAGCATCTCTGCATAAAAAAAAAAATATCCATTTTGACCTGTGTGGGTCTGCGTGTGGATAATTTCACCACACTGACACCTCAGCTTTCTCTGTGCATTCTTCTGCCTACCATGCCTCTGGGCATGCCCAAAGAAAAGTGTTAAAGAATGGTTTAACAACAAAATTTGGGTTTGTGATGGGGCACAGGAGCAGTTTCTCTGTGAATCTCTGCCACAGCCCTGTATGCTCCAGCTGAAGGTGTAAGCATGGTAGAACTGACGTGCCAGGTTATTTTCTATGAACCCAGGAGCACATTTTAAAGATGTGATGCAGGCAGTGCATCCTCTGACACAAGCTGGGATGCAGACAGTCGCCAGCCTCAGTTCCTGCCCGAGTGCCAGTGACTCCCTGAAGGATTTACCTCTCAGCTTTTGATTCCCCATGTGCCACTGGGGAATAACAGCACTTACCTACTTCACAGCCAGGCTCTTGTGAGAGCTAATTACTGTTTGTTGCACAACACTTGGAATTTGTAAAATGTCATTTAAGTGATAAGTATTATTGCCATTATCATCAGTGTTGTCCTGGGGACCACAGACACACAAAGGCGGCTGCTCCAAGAGCTACTTAATACATTAAGAACAAGGAGCAAAAGAGTACAAAAAGCATCAAATCTCTGATTTTCTTAGAAACAAGAAGTGCTTAAAATATATATATATAGTGATTGACATCACCTGCTTGCCTTAAAGGTTTGTCATGGTCTCACTCTGACTGGGTCCCCCAAGAAGCTGCCCCAACTGGTTGCCAATGGGACCATTGTGGAATGGCAGTGGAGCCCACCACTCCAGGACCTGCCCAAAATGCTGCCCATGTGCAGTTTAATAAGTCTATTTTCCCCCAGCTTTTCCTCCTGTGGAACCTCATTTCCCTTTTTAATTTCATTTTCCCTTTCTAGACAGCCGAGTTAAGGTCATCAACCAGTGATGTAATAAGCTGGTTAGGAAGGTGCTGGAACCACATGAGATCATAACTATAGTTAGAAAATTTCAACATAAATGATATTGCAAAAGTCTATTTATACAATTCCTTCTGTGGATATATTAAAAGCTATTTTAAGTATTCATACTCGGGGGGGGGGAAAAGAAGCTTAAATTATGCCCAAAAGGTAAGGACATGATTCAGTACATGAGGAGAAAGACACTGAAGGTTTATCTCCTTCCAAAAGGCAGGGATTCCAGAAAAATCCATTAGTTTTATCCCTGGGACAGACACATATACAGTTTGGACCTTGTACCCTACCAACTCAGCACGCTCTGAAAAACTCAAACTACAGCACAAGGACTGTGGTTCTCTGGAAACTTTCTCCTCGTTAACTTGAGGTTCTGGGGAATCAACTCCAACCAGGGAGATATTTACATCCAGATCAATGGGAAATGAGACTTCCCAACACAGATTGTGTCCTGCACAGTATTTTAGTGTCCCAAACCTATTAAGTGCTATAAGATTTATACCATCAAGTTCATGTACCATGCTATAATTTACATTTGAAAGTTGCCTTGCAGCTGCTTCCCCTTGGCCTGTTCTTCCATTATATCCAAATTAATAAAGTCTATAACCTGTGCTTTCCTGTGCTAAGGAAAATGAAGGAATGGAGGGGTGGGTTGGAAGGAAAGAATGAAAACAACAAAGCCAACACTAAATGACAATATTTCTGAACTGTTGTAATGTGGCTGAAAAAAACCCTTAATTCATCTATGATATTATGTATTAAAAACAAAAGACTATTTTTCATATTTTTGACTTCTCAAATGAGTGCCTCAGCAAGGGATCACTGTGGCAGCCACAGTATGCAAATACAGAGGGCTCCAGCTGGGATCATCTCTGTTAAATCCTCTGTGATGCAAAGCATAGACAAAAGTGCAAATAAATTAATTAATAAATAGGTATCAGGATATCAGTCATAGCTTAAGAAAATAACCCTTGTAAATATAAAGTGATCTCACACCACACAGGTGGGGACAGGTCATTCAACACCCAGCACAGGGGGCTGACATCAGTGGGACATCAGTGAAACTGGGCTGGGCTGCTACCCCATGAGCTGAATTCAAGTCCCCAGCCAGGAAAATACATAGAATTTTCCTTCCAAGTTATCAACTACTCAATGGGAATGAAGAATCCAGGAAGACAAAGCACATCATGGAATGCAAATTATTGAGGGAAACTACCTAAGGTGAGGTCAAAATGTGTTTCTGCTGCACATCCTCTGTGCCCCTCAGAAGGGGATCATAAGAAGCAGGAAAGGAAGAGTGGTTGGTGCAGTGCAAGCCAACAGACCAAAGGACAAGCAGGAGCAGGAATGAGAGTGGTGGGAAGGGATGAGGTTGTGTTAAACACTCAGTGCTTTCAGACAAAGCATCTCATACCCTCCAGTAAGAGCTGCACCAGCCCCAACCTTTATTTACTACATATCCACATATCTTTGACCTATATTTTGAGAGCCATTAACAATCCAGAATAAGAACAAACAAAAATAAGAAGAGAGGTTTTTTTTCATTGGGTTTTTCCTCTTCTGTGTTAAACAGCACAGCCTCAAGCCATTCCTTAGAGTTAGAGATGTTCAAATGAGGCCTTCAAAGGCTGGAGGCTGAACTGTCCCGGGTGGACTCTGTTGTAATCATTAGGCTAAGCAGAAATACAAAATTGCGGTAAACAACACACTTATAAAAGAGAATGTTAAATATCATGCCACCAAGTCAACAGGAAACTGAAGCTCTCTGATACACAAGTCACAGTCATGATGCACACTGTGCTCACATCAAAATATAACTGGGTTTTCTTCTGTTTGCTCTTCTATTACTTTGTGAAGAATGAAAGGCAGCAGGAGAAGAGAAGCAAGACAGACAGTTGCAGTAACAACAGCACTCTCGGCTGCCTTTAGCCCCCATAACAGCACCATGAAGACAACAAAAACGACCATATGCTGCAAGTTTATAAAGGAAAAAAAGGAGGGGGAGAACTCCCAAAGAGAGCACAATCCAGAAACAGCAGATTTTGTACTGATTCATCTTTAAAGCTGGAGCTTTTTCACAAGATGGAGAATCTGGAGAGCACAGCCCTTTAGCAGGCAATAATTAGGGATGGCACCCCTGCCTGCCTGCACAATCCCTCTGCTTGTAAGGCCTCTCCTGCTCCAAGACTTGGAGCAACTCATCACTATTGCCCCCAAAATGTGAAACTTGCTGCAGATGCAGCTCAGCTGCTGACTAAAGAAGCCAACAGAGCTTTCTTGAGCTAAAAGAACAACTTGATTTTTGTGACAGCAAACTAATGGGTTTGTGATCAAAATAGGTTAAAGGCAAAAACTGTGCACTACCACTGGGTTCAGACCACCACTATCAAATATACAGAGGTGCACATCAAAGAATTATTTGCCAATGACACAAAAACCAAAGTTCATTCAATGATAAAAGTTTTCAAAAGAATGCTCACAACAATTAACAGAACATGCTGCATTTTCACTTTCTAATGTCTCCAGCTAAACTCTTGACATTACCAGTAAAAATATATTTATAAAAAATACATTTAAAAGCAAAGAGATGAAATTGGAATTAATAATAAACTTACTGCTTGCAAAAAAGCTGCTTTATATACAGTGTATTTACTGAAAGCACGTTCCCAAGAGCACTGTGTTCCAACTGTAACACTTTCCTGTACAATTGCACACTCTGAATACTAAGTTTGGGCTTAAAGAGCTTGCACACTTTGTTGCACCCAAGCTCTGTGCAGGCACAGCACAGGAAGCTGCTCTAATCCCAGGCTGCCTTCTGAGCACTGCTCTAAGTTATGCCACTGGCATTTCTTCTGAGGTACTGCCTCGGTCAGGGACAGGGACAGCAGAGGGGACCACATCCAGTCAAATTCAACTTCAAAGACAAACAGAGCTTTGTTTTGCCTGATTGGGAAAGCCAAAATCTTCCTCTGAAAAGCGTGGCACTTATGATTTCTCACGTAAATTGCTCTTAAATTATAAAAAACAAAATAAACTTTCAACTCATGCACTGCCCAGCAAGGAGAGAGAAACGTCCAGCAAAAAGGACTTTAATGAATTAAGTTTTCACTGCAGGTGTCACTTTTCTGCTTTAATTCCTCTAATTTTATTCCCTCTCAGGACATTCACTAGTATCATTTAATGCTGATCTAATTCACTTCCCAGAGCACCCCACAAGTACTTCTAATATTTACAGACCCTGCCCCAACCACTAATCCAAATGGAAGCAGCTGTTTTCCCACCTCATTGTTGGCATCTAGACCAGCTGCAGCACCTCTGTGGAGCTCCAAGATTTTCCTGTAAGAAAAACACCAAAACAGTTCACACCAATGAGGGTCTGAGCTGTACCATGAGTCCTGTGGCATGTAACAAGTAATTTTTTTTTGTTCAATTTCAAATGTCACTTAATGCTCTGTTGTTCTGGTATGGATTAAAATATTAATAACTTCTTGGTAAAAATTAAAGCATAGAAGTTTCCCACTTTATCACCAAATTTTCTATGATTCTGAAGCAGAATTACTCCTTCCTCCCTTGGTACAAGCATCCCCCTTCAGAGAAGTAAAATTAATAGTTTCCATTCACACAGCTCCTTTTGGGAGTGAAGTTCCTGGCATTGCTCAGATCCTACAACACCAACTTTGAACTCCAGACACAACAGGTGTGCTGAGCTGCCCTTCCATAGGAAAATACCCAGTCCCTGGAATATGGGATTCACTCATGGCCATCCAGACCTAGGGCCTTAAAAGGATAAATGCAAGAAGGTGTTTAGAAAATTTGAATCTTTAAGATGAATTTTTCCCCAGGGACTTTAATTTTTTACTTTCCTAGAAGTGGGTTTAGGCTAATTTTGAAAGAAAATCTGCCATGACAGATGAACCTCTGTCAGCAGGAAGAGGAGGCCCCATGGAGCCACGTTCTTAAAGGGAAGAGTGAAAATGAAACCTCTGCTCCAGCATTTCCCTGGATCAATTCTCAATCAAGCCCCAATTCCTTTTGTTTTGACAGTTTTGGAATGTAAAATAGAACACACATACAGTAGAAACACAATCAAAGTCCTTGCTACTTGAGACTCTGGAAGTCTCTCCTATTTATAAATAGCAAAAATGTATGTTTATGTAAAGGGAAACACTGATTTACTAGAACTGATTGCTTCACAGTCTAATTACTTTTCAACTGGCTGTTCCAAATTAAGATGTCATTGATGGCTTTTTGTGATATATTTCATTTTAAGCAAATTTATTCTATAATAGAGCACATCATAATGGAAAGCAGAGTTTCCACTCTTCCCTCCTCTTTGTAGCCTGATATCTTGACAAGTAAATTAAATTTAGCAGTTAAAATGCTTCCATTAGTAATTTTATTAAGTTAATTAAGGAATCTCTCTTTCTGAATTTTAACTACATTCATTTCAGCACAACCTTGATTTTCTTTTTTTTTTTTATTCCATATATTTAGTAACCATGATGGTTTCTAGGACAAACAACTACCTTTAGAACAGTCACAAGATGATGACAAACTTAACTAAAGAAAAACAGATTTTAAAATAAAAGTTCATTTTTCTTTAAATTCTTTTGCTCCGCACATCAAATAAGACTCTCCTACTCAAATCTAGGGACAATAAATTGCTGTGAGCAATTCCAAGCTCTAGAAACCACAGCAGAAATTGCACATCTAGAACATTTCTGCTCTAGAAACAGGTTAATACGTGTAAACCGGTGTCACCAAAATGAGAATTAGCTGAACCCTCAGCTGCCGCTTGAGCCAAATTCGTAACTCCTGGTATAAAGAAAGTCTACATTTCATGACTACTGCCTTCCCTTCTATCTTTTTCATCTTTCAACACAGAAAAAACCATGGATATAACCAAACATTATGCGTGCAACTGTTTGCTTTTCTATCCCTCCCCCCTGAAATGTGGGACTATGAGAAACCCCCGAGATTTTTCAGTCACCTCCAAAGCAAAGAATTGGCAGTAATTTGTATCCAAACTAAATTCATATATTGTAAACAGGAGCTAATAAAGTGCTTTATTTTTTCAGTCACTGCAATATGCAAGAAGCCTCTTGTCACATTTTCTGATAGTAAAAAAAAAAGAAAAATCTAATTTATCTCTTCACCTAAAGGAAGGGGATTTTTCAATAAACAGCCAAACTTTTAAGGCGCCCCAGGAGCGGGGCCAAATAAATGATAACGTCCACTTGACATTCCATGGTCTGCTGCAAAAAATGTCTTCAAGAAGTAAAATATGATTATTTAAGCCCAAACACTAAGCACAGGGAAGGCTGACACTGATTGCGTATGACAAGGCCACCCAGGGGCACAGCTCAGCACAGGCAGATTAACATGTACAGATGTAAGAGTGCTCCCTATCACAGCCCAACACGGCCAGCACAGGCAGGAAACAACAACTGGAATGGGGAATTGTTTGCTGTAGCAAAGATCAGCTGACACAGGTATGGGAGAAGATTTGAGAACATGGAAATGGGGAGAGATACTGCAAGGTTCATTGATCCAACCTGATCCCAGCAGGGACCAGGCAACACCTGCAGCCAGGCCCTGAGGTGCTGTGGGACAAGGAAAGCTTGGGCAGAGTCAGCTTTGGGAGTGTAGGGGAGGAAAAATCCACTTGGATGAAGCAACTGTGTAAGCATCACACACAAAATCCATTTCTGACTGTGAACTCCTTGGGTATTCTTTTCTTTCCTGACTTTCCTCACCAGAGCTCTCCAGCACACACAGGACAGGCAAGGAAGAAGAATGCTGGGCCAAGGATGAGGTAAAACAGGGAGCCTAAATTATTGCAGCACAGACCATCCCTAATTATGGCACAGTGGGGCTGCAAATAAAAACAGTGATAAAATGGACTATTAAAAATGATATTCATGTTGTACTGATGGAGCACTGCCTATGGAGATGTTGATCCCACTTCACAGTGCAGTTCCAAAAGCTTTCAAAAAGCACCAGTAGGTGCCTTTTGCCAAGAGTTTTGGCTGAAAGATGGGAATGAGGTCAAAATACAGCAGAATTTCTCTACAAACAGACTGTGGGTTTTTTCATTAGTAATGGTCAGAGGACTCAGGATGAAACCTCTCCCAGCTCTGTTACAAAATTTGTACCTTACAATTTATTTTTACGGGAACAGGAAAACCTCAGACAAATTTTCTAAAGAGAAAATATAAACAAAGTTCAGTTTTCAATCAAAACATTTGGTTTCATATTTATAAATTAAAATATTTTTGGGGTGACAAACTGCATTTAGAGCAAGGTTTCAGTCATGGAATAAAAAACTAATAAATTGGAAAACACATGAAGCCTTTAAGTCTTTTTTCCTTTATCAAGCACAATTAATCAACCATTACTGATATATCACTGGTATTAAAATAAAGTAGCAAAGCAAAACTTTGTGCAGTGAATAAATTCTTTAACACTTTGTTAAGAATAAGTATTTCTAATACTTAGACACATACACAAGCTTGCAGAACCAACCCACCTCCTCATCCCCAACATTTAAAGTTAATTACCTTCTGAATCTTAAAAACAGACCGATTTACAAATAACAGTGATCAAAACGTGATACACAACTTCTCACTTCCTTTGGCCTGAAGCCTGAACTCTACTTTTACAGGTAGGAAAACAACAAA
Organism: Corvus cornix cornix; assembly: GCF_000738735.6. Lineage (NCBI taxonomy): Eukaryota > Metazoa > Chordata > Aves > Passeriformes > Corvidae > Corvus > Corvus cornix. The sequence continues at coordinate 3,045,733 of NC_047056.1, read as the reverse complement.
ATAAACCAAGAAGCAGAAATAGTCTCCCCAAAGTGATTTTTGAATCAGACTGAGACACAACTTCAGTGTACTCACCACCCCATTGTTTTAGAAATATTCTGTACCATGGTTTTAAGCAATGAGCAAAGCTTTTAGACACAGGCACAAAGTTTGTTTGGGAGAAGATAACACCTGAAAAAAACCAAATAAAGTGCAACCCACACCCCTCATTTTCAACCATATTTTTGCTTTGTGGTGGCTCAGTAAGGGACAGCAGGAGACAAAGTCAACTTCCCATCAGGCTTCCAAGATCTGCGAGTGGGACATTAAACTAGGAACGGAGGGATCCAGGCTTCCACTACATGAGGAACAGCAACTTGCTAAACATTACTTCAAACAGGAGGGAAAAGCAGGGATGTGCAAGCAGTTCCTAGGATTACATGCCTCAGACTCTCCCAGTTTTGTTTTAAAGAACTGGATCAAAAAAAAAAAAAAAAAAAAAAAGGTGCCTGGAACTGTGGGTCTTTACTTCCACCTGCAGCCACCCACAGATGTTACCTATGAAGTGATTCTGAGAACAGCAGTTTCTCTCTGTCCCTTAATTCAGTCAGCCCAAAAAGTCTGGCAAAGTTTAACCCAAACAAAGTTCCTTAAAAGTTCCTGCTAGGTTTGGATTTTCTTTCCATAAATCCAGGGATTAAAAACTATGTGAACAAATCAAACAAATGCTGCTGAAAACAGTCACCATTTTAACATCTCTACCATAAAACTGAAAGCTATTTACAAAACCACAGGAACCTGAGAGACTGGGGAGTCCATCCTCAGGCCCTAAATCAGGTTCAGGTGTATCTGCATGATTTTTAAACAGGTGTTTTTCCATCTTGTTATTTAACACCTCTAATTGCAAGGTTATACAATTGCTCTCAGCAGCTCATCCTCATGGTTAGAAAGTTTACATCTGCACTAAAAATAATTACCAAAAAAAAAAATAAAAGAATCAACCTTGCTAATAATCACATCAATTATTTCTTGTTCAACACTTGGTGGATATGGAGAAGAATGATTGCCTCATAAACTTCCATTCTTTAAGACTATTCAAGGACCTCTCACAAACGAATTCTTTCTAAACTAAACACCCACAATTATTTTAACCAGGAGATTTTCTACTTCAAACATATTCCAGCTAAAAAGAGGCCCAAATTTCACCTCAGTTTGTAGAGTCAAAAAGAAAGCATCAACTTGTCCCCAGTTTGCAGCTTCAAAACTAGGACCACATTAGGACTTAGAATCAATCATCCCCTCTCATTCTCCACACTCACACTACAGCCATTTTCTCTCTTCCCTAGATTCCATCAACCACAATCCTACAGCAGAAACACCAGACTTCTCTGCTCAGTCCTACAGGACCTCTATAACACAGGGCATTGCCTCATCTCAAAGCACCACTTGGCAATTTACACAAAAAGAAGAGATAAGCTTGTATAAAGAATTGTTTTCTGGCACTTCCCAGTCCCAGCACAAACACACAACTTCTCAAAACATTGAAAACCAAAACAATAGCCTTAGTTGGCTTTGGAAATAGAAAACTCTTTTTCTCCTCAGCATTAAGTTGTTTTAAATATCTTATTAATGCATTTATTTCCTTCATTAAAAACAGACATATTTAACTCCATGGCTTTTATTGATGTACACTTAATTTCCAAAGCAAAGCAGACATATACAAACCCAGCACAAATCTTTCAATAATATGCACCACACAGTGTAACCAACAAACTATCCTGCAAAACTTCCATAGAAGACACAAACTTACTTTCAGAGAAGAGCCTCTGTGTTCTCCATGTATCCACTGGTGGCAGACAAAGGACTTTCGGGTCAAGACCAGCTCACTCCAACTGGAGAAAATCTAAAACTCAAATGTAGCCTTCCATAATTTCATTTGTAGAAAACAGAGGAACAAAGCTCTACAGAGTAATTTTAAATAAATCCCAATTAATTACAAATGCATCAACTAAGTGTAGCTGCCCAATTAAATAACTAAGCCCAGTCTGAAAAGGCTGGAAATCAAGATTGCGCTGGCCTGGCCCCGCCCTGCCCAGGGCTTTCTCTTTGCTCCCAGAGCCCAGGATTGGCTCCTCTCTAACAAGGGGCACCTGTTGAAAGCACCTGAATCAAATTACACTCAAATTATAATGGCTGGTTTTCAGGTGGGGTGTTAGTTTGGTTTGGGTTTTTTTCCTTCTTGGTCAAATATAACAAATTTTCAAAAATTTTCTATGGAACTCTTTCTAGAGTATCAACCTGGAACAAAATCAATCTTAATGTGAGAGCTGGAGCTAGAAAACATTCAGTTAAAAACACAGAAAAACACAATTGGAAATAAGTGCTTCTCTCCCAAATGCTCTCTGGTGGATCCTAACATCCTGTTTAACTCCAGTGCAAACCCACCCTAAATGAAAACACACCATACTTCAGCTAGTGAGTGTTTGTGGAAGTTGACAGAACACCAAATTAATTCTGATCTCCTTTACCCTGTGTTAAATAGAAATATTGCATGAGCTGTCAACTTCTTTCTGAAAGATCTTCCTTTCTATGCCAATTTTATCCTGCCAGCAAGTACAAAAAGCACACTGATGTTATCTCCAAACATCAAATAAATACACTTCTGGGTCTGAAGGGAGCTGATTTGATTCCAGACTGTGCTTTCCCCATCTGGGGCCAGGATTTCACCCCTGTTTCTCAAATGCTTTGCTGGATTGTTCCTGCTTTACATAATACTCTTGAAATGTTTCCCATCTAAAACCAACCCAAAAAAGTGCTGCTAAATAACTCAGAAAACTAATTTGGAAAGATCCAAACTTTCAAAAGCTCACATACAAACTGCCTTGAAAGAAAAGCCTAACTCTCCTATTGCTGTGTCCTAATCCAAGTCTGAAAGTCTCTCTGAACAAGAAGTTGCCACACAGGGAAGACTTTGAGGTCAGAAGGGGAGGATTTATTCCTTTTCTGGTTTTCCACTGTTATTCTTGTCCTAGAGTAAAGACCTCCAGGAAAACAGAGCCTGCAAATCCAACAATAATACCGATAATAACTTAGAAATGGAATACCTTCTCTGAATTCTATGTGAGTTTATTATTGAGGATACCCTGAGTCATGGCAAGCAGAGAACATGAACACTTGCAGGGTAAGAGGGCAGCACTTCATCCCAACGCTGCAATGCCTGTCTGGGCAGAGGGAGCTGAGACAGGAGAGCCCAGACAGTTTCTGTTCCAAGGAGCTGGAACCCAAACAGCTGCTGATCCCTCACAGACTGTACCTTGCATGTTTACAGCTCCCACCCAAGCTGTGCTGCTCGCTGGTGTTTACCTGGCAGGCTGGGCCCTGCACTGCTGTCTATGAATTGCAATTATAAATTTAGCACACCTACCTGTACATGAAGCATCTTTCAGCCATGGGAACAGTCAGACGGCAGCTAACAGCTCCATAATTCTCCAAGAACTTTTGAGGCTGGTGGAACTCAGGGCTAAAAGACAGTTCACAAAAACTGGTGGGTTTGGCCCTTCAGAATTTGAGGGGGATGAATCCGAGGAGCTGTAAATATACAGGAGATGGACAGGCTGTGACCATGGACCACACTGCATCTTGTGGAAACTGCTGGAATTATGGTTCTAATGAAATTGTCAATAGTAATTCTGTTACTGGGAGCTTGAAAACCCTTTTTAATGAACTAGACAGTAGCAAAGCAAAAATACTTTAAAAGCTACAGTAGGATGAAATGCTAATTGCTCCAGGTTTCATGTCCATGCGGGAATGCAGAGGGACAGCACCACCACCCAGCAGCATTAGGATCATCAGGGCACTGCTGCTTTGTCACACCTCCTGGAATTATCAGCTGGAATTCGGGGGTTGCTTTACCAGCACAAATTCCTTGTCATGCGCCATGTGAAATGGTCAAAAATGTAATGGCATCTGCGTGGAGAAGTTTGCAAGGGTTCAAACAATTTGATGCTGAAAAAAACACATCAGCTGGCAAAAAAGAATGTATTTCACCCCAAGATTTTTAATGCCCTCAATTCTTGTTCACAGCAGACTTAGACAAAGGGGGTGCAGCAGTTCCATAGCACCAGATCCCTTGCACAGGTACTGAGGCTGGATTTGGGGATTTGGGGGTTCTTTTTAATGTTTTCTTCAAATTTATGTGGCTAAGGTGCTGCTACAGCTTCACACAAAACATATAAGCATGCAAAAAAATCAAACAGCACACAAGTTTCTGCAAAGAATTCATTTTTCTGGGGAAGAAAAGGAACACAGGAGTGCAGAGCTGAAATCTTTACCTGAGACCAACTAAAGCAGAATGCCAGACACAGCAGAAATAGGAAGATAATTTCCTCAGCCTACTGTTGTGAAATTTAGTAAAAATTACTTCTCTCCACCCCCAAAGAGACAAAAGATTTGATTTGTCCACCCCAGTGGATAAAGGGAAAAATCAAGATGGATGGTTTCACCTGCACACCTTTAATAACAACACCTCATTCCAGCAGATCCCACAACACTTCTGAAGCGCTTTGAAAATGTGGGGGAAGCGTGATGAGAAAGGATTTTTATCAGAATATGCATCTAGGAACAGAGCTTGGCAAATGGGATGCAATTCCCTTTTGTTGCATGTGGAGTAAGCATTAGAATATGAAAAATGTCCTTGTTTTCTGTATTTTCTCACTAAATATACAGTTTAAAGACCAGGATGAAGAAAACCACAATTCTTGGAAGGATGGTCCTTTGCTGCTGATAACTCCTGATATAAAAGGGAGAGGGACAGGACCCTCCTTACGTTCAGCAGAGGACAGGGATGGTTGTATTCTGACCACAGAAAAGAAAGTAACTAAAACAACCTGGGCCTTGGCTACAGCAACTTCCCTCCGGCAATTTGTCCCCATTTTAATCTTTCCTCCAACACTGATTTAAACACTGATTTCAAGCCAAAATCTGGGTTGTGTTTCACAAGGTGCCGGTTTCAGATCAGAGACTTTACTCTTCTGAGTGTAAAGGGAGGAAGACCTTGATGCATCTCTGAAAGAAGTGGGTCTGAAGCCAAAGTGAGCCATTGTCATTTGCACAGGAAATGCAGTTATACAAAGTTTGGGGAGGGTTCATTATTCAGCACAACATATTAATCAATGTAAGTGTGATCAGGGCAGGCTGGGACAGGCTGACAGGCAGAGAAAGGTAACACTGAACGTTTGTCCTGGGTGAAGATGTACCAAACCAACCACTAAGAGGTGGCAAGGAAAGTCAGCACAGCTAAAAATGTCACAGATTTTAAGGATGCTTCCAAGGGTCAGTACAAAGACACAGATATTGAAGCACCTGCCTGCTATTACTGGCATCATCATCACTAAAAATTCAAAGTAAGACACTCTCCTGTCACCAACCACACAGTCATGTTCTTGAAGATTATTCAAAAAAAAAAAACAATTGACATTTGTTGCTCCTCCTGAGATGGAAAAATGCCACTAGGAATGTGCCAATAAAAAAACTCCAAACATACAAGCAATAAAAATATTTAAAATATTTACAGGGGTTTATCAGGGAAACACTATTGTCTATTACTTATGTCTGTAACATGTCTATTAATAATAACATCTAAATATTTAAAAAATCCTTATTTAGAAGCCATGTCAGCACTGGATTTTATGAAAAGAACAGACACAATGTCTTAGATTCACTCATACTTCCAATGGCTTTATTTAAAGAAGAATAGTGAGGATATATTAATTGCAGTTACATTATTCAGTTTTGTTCCTAATAAATCTATAACTACAGAGATATTGTGCCTAGAAAACATAAAATGCCACAGAACCACCCAACCTCATCATCACTGTCCTGCTCTTGTTGGCTCAAACCAAGCCCAGCTACAGGAGGACTCAAGCACCTGCACATGGAGATGAGCCCTGGGAAGGAAAATTATGAATGAAGTAATTTCTTTGATGGACAGAGACTGAGTTACAGAGCCTGGCTGCTGAGTCCTCAGGAAGCACTGACTGAAGGTATTGTTGGAGAATATTTAGGGCAAAGTGAGGGATCTGTTTCTCACACAGGAGGCCCTGCAGATGGTGGAAGAAAGCTGCAGTAGCTCAGATTGCTCAGTCTGGTAATGAAAACCATGGCAGAGGACATGGCTGAAGGCATGTTCACAGCTCTGGCCCAGCCCACTTGTCTCAGATGTGCCACCAGACACTCGTGGCTCGCATCACTCTCAAGCCAAGGTCATTTAGCACCTGCTTTATTCATCTGTAGGATATGAAAGAGAGATTGGGCCCAGCAGCTTCTGCAGCCATGGGCAGATCCATTGTCTAGACCCCATATCTCCATGAAAGATAATGTGTTTGGCCAGGAACAAGTGAGCTTGGACAAGAACTAGGCACTTCTTCTGTTCTTATTTACACTGTGATGAAATCCACCCCACACACACGGGTGGTTATGATTTTAGAGAAATACTGGCTCTGTTTCCCCAAAGTCTCTGCTGGGCAGCCCCACTGACCCCACACAGAGCTGCCAGTCCTGCTGTGGGACCCTGCCTTGCACCTGAGATGCCCCACTCTCACTTCTGCTGCCTACATGGGTTATGTGGCTCTTTCACTGTTGCTCTCTCTCTGCACAACACATCATTATTCCAAATCCCTCTGTTTCTTCTCATCCCAGACAATTTGTCCTCCCACATTCATGCAAAGCTGTGGATACACAGAAACAGAATGTAAATGCAGTTTATGAACTTGTAATTAAAGATGATATTGTTTTAGGCTTCCACGCTGATGCAGCTGAAAACACAACCTATCGTTTCAGTAAGAACATGACCGTAAATTTGAGTGAAAGCACTTTCTTTGCTTAGACCTTTCATGCCTTCAAATGTACGAAATACAGAAATACTAAACACAGCAAAGCTTCCATTGTGAGCTCATCACAGAAACCTGAGGCTTGGTTTGTCTCAAGGCACCAGGTAAAGAAAAACTTTCATAAAAGGTTGTCGATATAAAATATAACAGATACAATGAAGGGAGGTGTTCACATAGAATTAACAGAGTTGGGAGAAAGCTTTGAGTAGAGGGAATGGGGTTTCAATACATTTATAAAAACTGTTTTACATGGAAACAAAGAAATTTGTTGAAAGACAGTGGATATCAGTTTAATGTAATGCAATTACTTTCTGCCCTGTGTGATTTGGTGAGAATTTTAAACAGCCAGGTGTGAATCCAGCAGAAGGTGTGATGGTTTATTTTTGCTTATTTATTTTACTGCAGGAGGAGGAATTACTATTGGTCTAATTAATGGAATTGAAATAGCTACATCACAAAGAAGATGAGAGTTAAAGATCAAAGTGTGACTGAACCTAGAGAAGTCACTTGGGAGCAGATTTACATGCCAGATCTGAATCAGCCAGATTCAGGTAGCCTGGGCTCCTCACAGGCCTTCTGCTGTTTTTCCTGTCTGATTGGCTTTGTCTTGAGAGGCACCCAAACAATAGGAAATGCTTTGCACTGGGGCTTAAGAGAAAGGAGCCTCCTGGGGCCTATTGTGGTTTCAAAACTCTGAAATCAACAGTAATTAGGTGCTCATTTTCTTTTTTAATACCTAACATGCAACTATCTGCATTTGCAGATACTAAAATACCTTCAAAACGAAATCTTTGATCTTGCTCTTAGTTTAACCACTTAGGTGCCACAAAAGTACTTTTGGGGAAGGAAGCAACAGGAGAACTGCAGACGGGGAAAGTTGGGAGAGTGATGTGGATCTCAACATTCATTAATAGCACTTCTACAGAAAATAGATGGAATTGTTCATGAAGTATTTTTGTGCTAAGGTTCACAGGCTCAAAATCTAAGCAACTGGGATGGTGATATATCCTCTTAATCTAATATGTATTTACAAAATCTATGCAAATCTCTATAAAGTCAGAGTTAGTTTCCCAAACAAACAAGACTTAGCCCTTTCTTGTCTCTCCCAAATAGTCAATGCCAACAGGCCAGAATGCATGAGTAACCCAGTAATAATAAACCAGTAAGTCCACATGAGAGGGAGTGGAAAGGAAAGAAAACAGATCTTAGGTACAAGTTTCTAAGAATTTTTTGTATTGAAAACTAAAAAAAAGCACTCAGTTTGCCCAAAATGAGAGCTACAAGGTTTATCATGGGCTTTGCAGCCAAGCAGCTTCTCTCTGACATTTTCCATTGTCCACTGCCCTGTTCAAACGCTTCCCTTCAGAACATGAGGGGAAACTCCCACCTGCAAGAGCTCCTCTGACTGTGGATGCTCAGGCAGGGCTGAATCAGGAGTAAATCTCCAAGTGCCGGAACGAAAGGCCAAGGAATGTTATCTGTGATTACAAAGGCTTTGCAGCAGCTCCTTTGGAACAGTTTGCAAAATCCACATGAATCACAAATGCTGGCATTTCATCCAGTTGTTCTCTGAAAAAAACTACCTGGATTCATGGCAAAACACAGCACAAACAGAGCTGCGGTTCCAGGCTTCCCGAAAGGGGCTCCCTCCTTGGAGAGTTCATGAACTTCTCCCAGTGCTCTGGTTTGGGTCATCGAGCATCGAAAGCATCAAGCTTGGCTGGCCTTGGTAACGAGTGTGGAATAACCAAAATCAGTAATGATCAATGAAGTGCAAGAGGAAAAAAGAAAAGGCAAAACTGCAAGAGAAAATGTTGATTCCCCAACCATGGCAACCAAAATGCTCTGATAAGGAACTGGGTTCACTTTCTCGGTCCCAAGCATGGCAAACATCCTTCCTTTTCTGAGGAAGTGCAGGGCCTGAGCTCTCTACCAACATTTACTGCTCACTTTAAAACTTAACTCCAGCCATATAAACACTGGTGCCTATGTGCAGGGCTGAAATGAGTAACACAGCTATTTTGTTTAAACAGACCATGCTGAATCTTTCAGCCTTTTTCGGTGGCATGACCAGTGGGCTCAGGAATGCCGTGTGTTTGGACAGTGTAAGACCTTTGTTGTTGTTGGGGAAACTCTGGCTTGATGCCGCTATCCATCTAAATAACTGGAATAAAAGCGCCTGGAAATGAGAACCACATGTGGGTCTCCAGATCTGTGTTTTCCCTGTGCAGGATAAATAGGAACTTTTCATCTCTCCCCAAACCATTCAGGCATTCACTGCCATGTGTCTCATTAGCCAAATGAAAGGTTCCCCTGAACCTCCCAAGGAAAGGGAAACGGGGTTCCTGCCTCCAATAAAAACATTGGACTTTCAAAGACTGGCCAAGAACATTTCATTCTGTGCCTCTCCTTTCCTAAGTACCACCAGTCCAGAAGGCCACTGAAATGTCAGCTTAGGGGTGTTCCCTGAGAAGGAAGGGCCTTTTGATGCATTTTAACACATAGTTGTTGTGCAGCCAGGCACAGACTTACTGCAAATTGTATTTTATACTTCTTGTTTTATCAAATGAAAATGAAATTGAGGAGGGATATAATCCTGGATGTGAAATAAATTACTGGGATAAAAAAAGGAGCCTGATTCCCTTCATAAGCTATTAATAACTGGCTTTTGCAAATATCATTAGTAGGTAAACTCCTATTATAGTGCTTTTTGTAGTCTTATGAATCTCAGTGTAAAAGTATTAAGATAAACCTTGAATTCCGAGTCTTTCATGTACCCATTTAAAAACATAAATATGGGCTGCCCCAGGAGAATGGTGAATTCAGTATCTCTGCTGGTCTTGGATGCTTTGTTAACACATTTTTTCCATCAGTTATGGAATCACAAGGAGAAAAGTGCTTGGAGCAAAGGCCCACAGTTCCAGTCTTTTCACTACAGGTCCATCTCTGAGCTGAACAGTGATCTCCCACCAGGCAATGGCAATGCCTTCTTCCCAAGACACCTTCCAGTGAAATAAATACTAATTTTTTTAAAAAAATCTGGCCATAAGTGTGCATAGAAATATTTAACTTAATGGCTTTTCATGATAGCTCAAGAGCAAGCTTGTCGATTTTGATAATAAACGTATCAATGCTTGGATGGGGGTGATAAAATGTTCTTGGGTGACAAGAGATTCTGAATGTTACATACACCGAAAAGTTACAATTTTCTTAAAACCTGTGAAATACTTGGTGATTTCATGTGGAGATGAGGTATAAAGAAAGCAAATCAATGGTAATTTATTCTGCTTTCCTTGGTTTTCATTAGGTATCTGTTTTCCAGGACAGCGTCCCTACACATGTTTTTCAAACCTCATGTTCACTACGAAATCCTTGGGAAGCTGAGGGCAATTACAGTATCACCATGAAAATGAGCATTTGACAGAAATATTTCTTAATGTTCATGAAAATATTTACAAACTTTTGAATGTCTGAGCATTTTTATAATCCTACGGTTATTTGGTACTTTCCCCACAATAAGAATCTCAAATCCACGTTTAAAATCGGAAGTATTGCATTTCATTGCTAATCCAGTTTCATTGTCAGAGCTGATCTTTGTGCCAGATTCTGATTCCCCTTAAAATATTCCAGATTCAGGAACACATGCACCAATGACAACTGAAATATATGACATTTTTCAAACCACACAGAGAGGAGAATCAGGTCAACTGTGCTTCTGGCAGCAATCTGGAAATTCCGTAGGAATCGGAGCCCTCCGGAGACCTCACGACAGGGGCTGTGCAAGAACATCCTCTGCTCAAGTTTTTCAAGAAGTCTACCTAAAAACCATCACTTGTCTCTGAGCATGGGGAAAGCAAAGGAACAGAGAAAATGTCTGAAGCTCTGGAAAGTTTTTAAGATTCATGTTTTGAAGATCCCAGTCTGCCTTAGAAATCTCAATCAATTCTGCTGGGCCAGTGACCAGCTCAGAGCCAAAGTCTTGCACACTCAGCTTGGATGTTCGCTTTCCTCATGGAGTGGGACATGACAAGCAAGGCTAAATTCAGGGATGAGATAACACCTCTAACTCTGTGGCTTCCACCTAGATAACTGAGTTTCAGGCTGTCGTGTACATTACAATATAGGATGGCATATGATATGCACAGTCCTATACTTCTGTCCCTACAACAAAACATAAACACTCCTATAAACACTTCAGTCCCCAAAAGAAAAAGGAGCAAAATTACCCTCAAATTAAAAATACGTAGTTGAGGCTACTGAGCTGAATAGAAACACTCTGACAGTTTTCTTAAGAATTCCTAATCAATTAATTAATAATTGAACAGGTTCCTACATTTCCTGCATGTAGGTCTTACATTCATAGCACATCCTTCCTCTCTCCTCGATTTTTCAAGAGGCCCTGTCTTCCTCTGAAATTCAAGCTCTAATTCTTATTTCCTAATTTTCTTAAATGTAAATTGAAAGTATAAATATTATGTTCAAAAGCACCAAAACAATGGTGCTGAGGGACAAAGAGACTTGTTCACTCATTCACTCAAAAGCTGCGAGGAGAATGCGGGATGTAATTTGCATGGGAAGAATGGTACCAACATCAAAAGTTATTCCAAACAAAACGACTGATTCATTCCCAGGGAGAGGCAACGATCTTGTATATTCAAGCACATCAGGCAGAGTGAATTATAATACATAAACACTATTGTATTTTAAGATAAAAGCACGGAGTTCCCAAAACATAGTAGAAAATTAGCATTTGAGTTCTGAAGACCCGAGTAAGCGGAATACATTTCCGGAGAGAAAAACCACCTGGTTCACCCAATTATAAAAAGCTCCCTCTCATTTAGCTACATGGAAATGACAGCTGGATCCTCCCTACACCTCTAGCTTAATTTTTAGGTATTGCTGCTTGTTTCAAAGCACGCAGGACAAGAAGATGATGAAGGAATTCTGTGTATTTATTACCAGTGCAGATAAGATTTACATCTGACATCCCAGAATAATGACATCTACACTGGTACCTAAGATATTCTTGTTTCAGAACCGAGCAACTTTTAAAATCCCCTTTTAAGCTTTGCAGCCACAGAAGACTCTTAATAATTGATTATAATTGATTTTAACCTTGTCCTAACCTGGGCAAAATGGCAAAGCCAATCATCTTTGTCCAGATGGGATACGAGAAAAGAGCCCCCAACACACAGCTTTAAAAGCTCCAGACATGAGCAGAAGATAAAATATTTAGTCTGCAGAAGCCTTGACCTCCCAATTCCAGCCAGTTTTGAACTTGAATTGATTTCCGACAAGGCATCTGGGAGATGATTACAACAAAATGCACTAAAGCTGGGCAGCCTTTATTTTAACATCCCAGCAGCTTAACCTGTTAATAACAGCAATTGTTTTAGATACAATACCAATTTCAGTACCAGACACTAGGAACGGGCCATGGGATACAGTGGTGTTAGAGCACAGCCACTCGCATTCCTCTCGTTTGTGTTTCCACCACACACCCTGGGTTTCAGGGCTTCAAAAAACTCAGCTGAGGAAACACCAGCCAGGGCTGAGAGGCTGGAGATGGGCGAAATGCTGGCTGAAGCCAAGGGGGCTTTCCCTGAGTAAGGATAAGCACAGTCAGAACTTGGGCATCAAAGAATTTATTATGAAGTAAGAGATGAAAATACCAGAGCTACGTTTTTCTTAAAGATTTCACTCAAAGGATGAAAAAGCCTTTGCAAGTAGAACCATAGAATGGTTTGGTTTGGATGTGACCTTAAATCCCATTTTGTCCCACCCCCTGCCATAGTCAGGAGCACCTTCCACTATCCCAGGTTGCTCCAAGTCCTGTACAACCCAGCCTTTGACACTTCCAGGGATGGGGCAGTCACAGTTCTGTTCTCTGGACAACTTGTTCCAGTGTCTCACCACACTCACAGGGAAGAATTTTTTCCCAATATCCATCTAAACCTACCCTCCGTTTGAAACCATTCCCCCTTGTCCCGTAACCATATGCCAAATAAGGATATTCCCAGAGACATTCCCACTTCTGAGAAGCCCCAAAGTTATTCTAATACTTGGAAAGAAAAAGACAGATTTGCGGTTTACTTATGGATAGAGATTTGCTGACCTTACTAATTCAAGCAAGTCAATGGAATTAGTTTAAAGAATTAATTAAAGAGGGTGGGGCCTTAAGTTGCCAACACAAAAATCACACTTGTATCTAAAGAAAAAGATCCAGCATTACGTGATTTCTCTCACATTTCCACTAATTTCCCTTGCATCACCAATAGTATTTCCTATTGTAAATATTTTATGTTCTAATATACTTATTTATCCCAAACTTACATCAAATTCTGAAGCAAAGAATATAATTTACAGACTGCATTTTCAGATACCATAAAGGAAGGTATGTGAACTGCCCATGGAACAGAAAGCAGAAATATTTATAAGCTTTAAAAAATGAAATTGTGAGACCACAAATTAAATTGGCAGAAAGAGCAGGCAGATAGAATGGCTTGGAGATACTCTTGTTTCTTCCCCCCCTATTTGCCTGGGATCAGCAGTCAGGACCTTCAGCTCATGTAGATTTCTTTAGTACTTTACTGTTTAGATTTTATATTAATAGGAAAAAATAAGGGAAAAAGGCCCCACTTTTACAAAGATGCTCCTGTTTGAAGAATTTGCAAGGTAAATGTCAGAAATATCAGCGCTGGGCATATCCTGTGGGAGTCTGGAAACAAGACTAAACTGTACTATTCTATTATAAACACCACCTAATCCAATCACAATTAATAAAGTGGTGGCTCAAACTGCTGTTTGATTGGGTGGATTTTTTTGCAATAGTAATCACTATTGAAATATTCCTTATTTTAATATGCAGATGTTGCTTTAAGCAAGGACATTTTAAGCTCAGCTCTGGTATTCCATGCAGTGCCCGAATTCCTAAACATGTTTTTTGACTTCACCCCTTTCCCATTAGGGCTGGAAGATAAACAAGTGTGTAAATGCAAAACAATCCTACATTTATGACTAAAACAATATTGAGATTTTCACAAGTAACCCTGAGACAATTACAGCAGTTGGTACCATATTTTCACCGTGGAAACTTTTGTTTTAGTTAACAATTGAAATTACAATCAGATGTGCTCATCCCTTGTTGAAGTAATGAACAATGGTACATCTGAGAGAAGGATTCAAAGTGCATCATTTATCTTATCCCATTTTCAATTAGGCCGAGCGTGGTGTAAGATGGTTCCAAACTACACCACAGTAACAGGGCAAGGAAATTTATTACCACTCCAGTGCTAATCTTAGCAGATGGTAAAAAAATATTTTTAGCATGAAATATGCTAAAGCAATAAATCTAAACAAGGTAGATGTTATCAACTAATATCTCCCCAGTGTGAGGTAAAACTCCTGCATGACAACTCAGCATTCCTATAAACTCGGGGTGAACGCTGGAAGATATAAGTCTCTCTATAGGATGAAAAATAACAGAAATTAGTTGAAAAAGCATTCCACATGCAGTTTAATACAGCATGCCTAGTGGAGGAAAGAGAGGGGCAGGATTTTGCTTAGCAAGATTTTTTTCCCCTAGACAACTAATTTTTTTCTTACAGGAAATTTTTCGTTGACTCTGGGAAAGATATAAATCCAGTAATTCTCTCCTGCTTTGGAAAAAACTCCCTCACTACCCAGTCTTTAGATAGAAAACAAAAAGACAAATATTAAAATAATCTTAAGAAGGAAATAGGCAAAACTTGGGGCAAAGGGATGCAAAGAGAACCCTTCTCTTGCCAATCTATAAGCATAACAAAAAATGTAATAACAGGCAAAAGTAGAAGGGAATATGGTTTCCATTGTTATCAACACACATTACAGAACATGTGAAATTCAGAAGTTAAGAGTTCTGCACCTGTGCAGCAGTGAAGATACTGAAAATACAGGGAGTAAAAAATGCTCAGGAAACTTTGGAGACATTTTATTTATTGTATTATAATGAAAAGAGTTCATTAAGTTATAAGAAAATTAAAATCAGTAAGAATTTGCCACAGGCAATGATGCCTTTACCATTTTAAAACTCCTCCTGTTGCTGATCTATGTGATGGATAGTGAAAATAAATGACAGGTTCCAAATTATAAATAAATAGAAAAAGTGGTCCTTTTTGAAGACAAGAAACCAGGATTTTTGCCAAAGTTTTTGCCTGAAATGGCAAATAGCAGCATCAACCTTTCTGTTTCAAAAGAGAAAAACAAAAATACAGACTTAAAACCAATTTAAAATTTTGTTTAATATATTTGAATGTGCATTTCAATTTTCTTAAAAGTGTTAACTTGATGAGCAAATGACATAAGGAGTTCCTGTCAGGAGATGGACTTGTGAGTTTTAGGTAGGGAATGGGCACCACATGAGAAATAAAGGAAGTGTACATAGCTCAAAAAATAAGAAAATTTGCTCCCCCTAGGAATCCTGCAAATTTCTTTTCTTTTCTTTTTTTTTTTTTTTTTGCTTTATTCCACCTTTTCCAAGCATCAGGTATAAAGTATTTAAAATTAAAATAACTGCTCATAAACTACCAAACAGGACACTTGTGACTCCCAGTAATCTCACCAGACTGAGCTCTCTGGGTAATGAAGCAGAACTGATGACCAGCTTGGTGGCCACAATTAAACCAAAGAACAACAGGAATGCAAGAACCTCATATATTGAAAACAGGATAAAATGTATAAATTGCAGGCTAGAGAATTACCCAGAACTATTCCACTCCCAAACCTTTCCAAGGGAAGACTGTCCAAATTGAAATTAGTTTAATATATTACCCAAAACACTGCTGTAATCTTCATTCTCAAATCACTTGGCTGAGTGGCTCAAGTTTTTTCTTCTAAAACCCATCAGAGCAGAAGTAAAAATGAGGAATACGTATTTGTCCCAACAAAAGCTAAAAAGCTCAGTTCTGTAGTTTTTACTCAACAGAGAGACTGGCAAAAGGAGACCTACCTGAATGAAGGCTACAAGAGCAAGCCCACAGAATTTAAATAACTTCCTTATCTATTAAAATATAAAAACTTACAATAAAATTGTGGCCATTAAAATCATAGAATTAATCTATATTGTGTCTTTACAGTTTTGCTTCAATAATAGAAGTAAAATAGATTAAGGTTTTAAAAGCAGTAATTTTGTTGCTCTAAGATTTGGCTCTTGCATTTTTATGCCTCGATTAAGAATTTCCTTAATTTGCTCCTTGGTTCAGGTGCGCCCCAGCCTCACAGGCTGACCACACAAAGGCTGAATTAATTCGAGAGCTTTTTAATAAACCTCAGAAAGTTTTTACAAACCTTATAGATTAACCATGAGCCCACAAAGTGGAGATGAGGATTCAGACTGCCAGCACCTGAGGCTGAGATGGCATATGCTGGAGAGGGCTCCCTGTGTGCCAGGCAGGCACAGGAGGGCATCTTTTCAATCTCAGAGATGCTCAGATCGAGAGTCTCCGTGGTGCCAACATGAAGTCCAGAAGTTCGACTTGTGCAGAATCAAAGTTTTAATGCAGCAGGCCCAGGAGAAACCTCCCAGGGGGCTTCGAGTGGGGGAAAAGAAGAAGGGAAAGATTATGCACAATAAGGGAGCAGAGGAAAATCACAGACCTAATTTGGGCTGGGGTTACCTTTGCATCAGAAACTGTGAGGAAGGTGTACTGGGAGCGAGTGATGGATGATACGTGAGGAGAAGCAGCTCCGGAGCCGTGAGGGGAGGGATCGGCCCGAGCCGTGAGGACAGGGATCGGCCCGAGCCGTGAGGGGAGGGATCGGCCCGAGCCGTGAGGGCAGGGATCGGCCCGAGCCGCTTCTCCGGGCAGGAGCTGCTCCGCGCTGACAGTAGGGCCTCTGCCAGCACAATTCCCGCCAGGAAGGCTTTGTTTGTGCCCCACACAAACTGTTCCAAGGCTGGAAACTGCTCTCAGAGTGACACAGATGCCCCTGGGCTGTAACGCCATCGCCAGACGTGTGTCAGCTCCGAGCTCCGGGCTTTGGAGCACACACGCCTGAGGAGGTGAACCTATTCCGGGGACGTGGGACTCCAGCAGATTTCTGGACACAAAAACCAGCAGGTAAAGTAACAGCAAAACCAAACAGCTTAGGCAAGCAAAGCAAGGCGCCTCTATATAATTCCTGGAAAGGATTTATAACCTATATAAACATGGATCATAAAGTCATTGGCAAACAGATACAAGTTATTTCTAAAAGCTGCTTAGTTTAGATGTCAGAATTTACAATTCTGAATGAACTGACCCCGCTCCTCAGGACACCTAATTCCATGCCTTGGGAATGTACTGGCTGTTCTTAGCAGAGACTTGACTTTTGATCCTTCCCAGCGCTTGGATTCCTGTCCAAGGATAGGCTCTCAAGTAATCTTATGAATGCTCTTTGAGATAAATGTCCAGATGAAAGATTTTCGTAAAAAAGAAGCTTACAGCATCTGGCCACTCTGCTTCCCTTCAGCACAGTTCTGAAGGACTTAAATGGAGATATATACTGAGGGGTCAGCACCCAAAGTGTAATATGCGTGGCAGGGAAGCTTTCCATCACTTGTCACATGGAGTCAAGTTGCTGTAAATCTCGGGAACAAGATGGCTTTTTCTTCCCTCTGTTTTTATGAGAAACAGGTTGCTGATAATAACTGGTCTGACACTTCGACCTACTTCCTAGTGAATTCTGCATCAGTAGGTTACTGTACATAACTCTAAGAGGAGAAGCTTTTCCTCTCAGAACTGCAGGATGGATCTGAGGTTCACTGTGCTTCTCTGCTGAGATGCAGAGATCTCACACTGCTGTCAGCAGTGTTAGCACAGAGCCAGCCAGACCTGCCCACAGCATGAGGGCTGGGATCCTAACTCGTCCACAAGGTACTCAGCTTCTGGGCAGCTCCAGATGTTACTTTTGGCATTCCTTGTATATTTTTTTCCTATTGAAGAAGCTCTTATAACACAAACCCGTTAAGGCACAATCCCAGATTTCTCTGGTCACTCAAGAGGCAACCAAACCAATACTGACATTTCACGGGGTGTCAGTTCATAGCATCATTTTGTTCTGCTCCAGAGGAAAGACCCCCAGCTCTAAATCCAGCCAGCAGGAGAAGATCAGGAGATCAGAAATATACCTGCTTGTTAGGGTGCATCCCTGTTGTCCAGAGGCACAATTCCCATTCAACTGAATCAACAGATATCCCATATAGGAAATAAGTAGATAAATGGACTTGGTACTATAGATTCATCCTGCAGTGCAAAGCAGTGCAAAGTTTTATGCAGGGAGGACATCTGTATTTTGTGTTTCTGTAAGTTTGGGGAGTTCAAAACATCAACTACAGAGAAAAAGCAAATAACAAGAAAACACAAGTATGGTTGTTGCAATGGAATTTTGAAAAATATTTCACCTGTTTCAGAGTAGAAAATGCTGAGGGAAACCATGTCATCACTATTACTTCTGTTACTTAACCAATCTATTCTTTCTAGTAAAGAACCAGGAGAAATAAAAAACCATTGATCTTTATTTATTGACTTCCTAGTGAGTATAGTTGAAGTTGACACAAATCAATCACAATAAAGTTAAAAGGATAATACAGCGTAATATGACTCAAGATTGAACTGCAAGTTTAGTTACTGAAACTCAAGGTTTTAGCATACATAGAAATGTCCAGTTAATAGTATTCACATGCACACTGTAAAATGAAAGGGAAATTCTTAGTGCTTGTAACATTTGAAAATGTTTTCTTAGCCAAAGCCAGAAAATACAGAAATGTGAGGAAAAATAGGTCCCTTTCTGAGGGAATAAATGGCTCTTTGATTTTCTTTTCTCTTCACTTGTTGCCATTAATTTAAAACTTTCCAGGCATTCTGCAGGCAGTAAAATGGGCCAAAATATTCCTTGCTGTCAAAAGTAAATCTGGTTACAGTTTTGCTTTAAAGATGGTTGGCAAATGGCAAATGAACATGCCAATAAAGAGCGCTGCTGCCTTATGCTCCTTAAACATGGTAAACAAGAACAAGAAATCTTTTGAGATGAGGGGAAGCAACACTAAAATCACAATTAAGAAGACAAATCCAGCTGATTTCCATGGGCTGTGGCCCTGGGAACAGGCTGATTGCTGTGGGATGTAGTGGGGGTTTGTAAAACTGAGTGGCTGGAGGCAGCATCAAAGCATGAAGGAAACTGCTGCTTCCTTCCTTTTTAGAAGGATCCAGGAGACAGCAAATGAAATAGAAACGTCATTCAGAACAAGGAAATATTTGGGAAAGGTGGAGGGAAATGATGTGGAATTTCTTTTTAGCATCATCTCCCCAGCTGCCTGGTGATGGTGACACCCTCCAGAGCACCCAATACCAACCCTCTCTGAAAGACTGAACTGACTCAAACACTGGAATAGAAATGAAAATAAAGGCAACCTTGCCTAAACTTCAAATTGGAAAACATAAAATTATATTAATTGGTTAATGTCATCAAAAACTAATTATCAGAGCTGTAATTTTCCTACCCAGCCCTTTTTTCTCCCTACTGATAAATAATAATTATCTATTGGCTACAATAATGTGATCGTCACAAAAGCACAATCTGTTGAGATTTAATTGTAATTCCTACAAGGAAAAGTTTCTCCTTTTAGAGGATCCAGTGGGATTTGCAGTGTTGGGACCAAGCTCTGCAAAGGCATCTTGGGCTGAGCACAGTACTGGTAGTTCTGATGTATTGCTAAGGACACAAGTGAGACCAGGGGTGTGGGCAGAGATTCCTCCATCAAGGAACACTGGAAAAACACAGAGCAGGGTATTTAACTCTCATTCCCAGTGCCCTACCTGTGGAAATACCACAGTGAGTGATGTGGAGTGTCTGTAGTTTTCCCACTGCTCAAAACCCGCCATTGCCTAAGATAAACAGAAACTTCAGCTTTTCACCACAATGCAAATGGACCTTTAAAATATAAACAGCACTTAGAACGAGCTCAAACTTCAGCAGCCAGAGGGGACATTAAAGAAATTCCTGGCAAGAGCAAGTGCTGAGTCATATAAAACTGACAAAATAATATGGGCAGTTATCACCCAAATGCATTATTTATCACTGAAACCCATTGACGCCTGTGCTTACACAGGAACCCTCCTGTGATATTGAAGGCCAAAGTGTCTTCTCTCCCTAACAACAGTGTTGTATCTTTGGCAACTCGAGCAGGGACTCGGAAAATCAATAGCACTTCATGAGCAAGGTCTTGGGCTTCCTCTTTTACGAGGATTCTGTCAATGCAAGTGGCCATTACTGTACTTTAAAGGCACGATATAAAATTGCCTCAACAAGATATAAGACACACGGTTGGAAAGAACCTGGGGAGAGTATTTTAGTCAAAGTTAAATAGTTTCATCACGTAATTACTTCTATTGGCACATCTCCAGCTGGAGACACTCATGCAGGGTAGGGGCTTTCTGGGATGGGGTGGGGAAATTGGAAGAGAGGGCTTTCTATTGGGCTCAGGCTGAGCTAAACAAGGTCAGGCTGTTAAAATGGAGCCACAGCCAAGCACCAAGACTATTGACAGCAACACAGCAAAAACAAAGTTGCTGTCTTTTTGTTTTCATCTTTTTTTTTTTTTTTGGAAGCTAAGTGGTCTGAAAGTAGTTTTAGCTTTATAGCTGAAAAATATGTCATCCTGATTTGCAGACTGGTAATTCATTTTCTAAGGACTGTTTAGAATTTATTCAGGGGGAAAAAGGAAGCTGTGCTGCTTCCTATAACTGATTCACATTATATGACAAAATTTAACTTTTGTGTTTTATGGGATTTTATGAATTCCACTAAAACCATTAGCTGGTTGTCTCTTTGTGATTAAATTTAACCACTTATGCAATACTTTAAACTGATGACAGTCTGGCCTTTATTTATGTTTTCTTTTGTTTAAAATGCACGTCATTGCAGAGAAAAGAAAAAGACACTTCCATTGATTCTCTGGGAATGAGAGAAAGACAGTATCAGCACCAAAAAATAAAATCACAAAAAACTAGAAGGGTTAAAACATTTTCTGCATGAAAAGGGCCACCCACAGCAGAGGTATTTTCCTGAAAAGACTTTTCAAGTGCTAAATACATTAATTCCACGACTGAGTGTCACCCCCAGGGTTTTCCACCTGGGTTCTTTTTTAGGAGTGCTCCCTTCAGTCAAAACCTCACAGGTTTGGGTTAGAGTTCAGAGCAGGACACTGCCATCCCACAGGGCAGGTGATCCAAGACTTGCTTTGCCTTTTGAAGCCATCTCAGAAGGCTTCGCAGCATCCGCCCACACGGCCTCATTTTATTCCCTAAAACATATCAGAGCTGTCCTCGGGGTCAGGCTATAAAAATTCTGCTTCAGTGGCTCGGAGTACATAATTCCATGGTGTTTCACCCCGGAACACTGGCTCAGCCACACCAGGAACCACACAGGGTCAGGTGTTACATGACATGGCCGTGAACGCGCGGCAGCAGGAACCCCTCGATCGGGGGGACATCAGTCACTTTGCACTGCTTGGTGTGGGAAGTGGAAAGCAGTCCTTGATCCTGGCTGAACTGAGAGGATTGATGTGCTGTACCCACAGGACAAACCCTCTACTTGTGTACACATGGATAATGCAGACCTGCTACGTAGAGATGAGCTTCCCATATTAAATTGCATTTATAAAGCTACTTTGATACCTGCACTTGTCCTCTAATCTGGTTCACTTGGGTTTTTTTCCAGCTTCACATAAATCAACTGCTTCAAACAGTTCCTTGCTTTTTTTTATTCTGTAATTAACCAGTGTGAGGTTTAAGACAAGAAATATTTAGTCCTGGAACAATGACAGAAGTAAAAGTGAATACTGTATCACCCAGCAAAGCCAGACATAGGGTTTCTGACCTCCATAAAAACCCTTTCCCTCTATTTCCAGGGAGACACTCTCATATATATCTCTGCAAGCTATGTCAAGGCCTCCTAGAAATTTTTCTAATACATTCATTATAAGTTCTGCATCTCTCTCTCTCCGAGGTGAGCCAGTGCCTTTGGACTGAGGAGCTAAAGGGTCAGGAATATGATAAACAGTATTGATAACGCGCCCTTAAAATGATAACTGCTTAAGTGGGATATATTTAAAAAATCATTGCATTTCTTCTGGAGGCTGTGATTTTCCAAACTTCACATTCTTAAGGCTCTCAGAGCAACCAGAGCCCTGTACCTGAGGGACACCAATAGCTACAATTACAGGGAGCTGAGGCTTTCTTAACCAGGATCCATGCTAAATATCTCATCACAAATTGCGTGAGATGATGATGTGTTCCTGGAGCTACCAATTTATAAACAGTAAATTCTATTTATTTCATTTTCACCTTTTCTTAGAGGCTTCCAAAATACTTTTTCTTGAAACGCATTTATTGAAACATTTTTGTTTTCACAACCCAGTTAATTTATGTCTATAAGGCCTCTGGATTTCTCCTCCTTGATTTCTGTCAGACTGCCCCCTCCATCTAAAGGCATTTCACTTGCTAGTATGGATCAAGATTATTGGCATGTGAGCTCTGTGTTGTTGCACAGCCACAGGGAGGGAGGAAAATGCAAAAAAAATGCTCCTTAACATAACAAAAAGCAACATATCCCATCTGTGCACAAGGATCACCTAACAGTACACTACAGACTGGATCTGGCTCATTAGAAAAGAATAAAAAATTAAAATTCCGACTATTTATTCCACTTCTCATTCATTTCAGGTGTTATTTAACTGTGTTTTTTGTACCCTGACTCTTCACTTAACAGCCTCTTAAACTTTTGAATCCTTGGGTGGGAATTTGACATCACACCTGAACATCTAAGTGCTGTTTTCCAGGCAGTACAAGAGCACAACATGTTAAATAACCAGCCATTAATGTCAAAAAATCAAGCTTTACCATACATTTTTGGCATTAATTTTATAAGTACCATAAAACAAGCTTTTTACTGGGTAGTTTTGGTATATAATTTCTTCCACAAGAAGAACAGTTTCTGTATAGTTAACACATGTGGCAGGGTAAGGAAGCATAAAAACAACATCACTGTAAAATTCATACTAAATGATGGAAATAATAACTGGAATAAGTGTAATTTGAGTAGCAGCCTGAAACAACCGGCAGAGAGTTGAGCAGTGCTAAAGTAGACACACTGCAAAGGCAAGTGGTCAAACCTGAGACCTGAGCAGAAAAAGGAGAGCACTTCTCAGTCAAAAATACACTTGCCATGGAGAAGGGAAGTATTTGAAGGAGCTGGTGTGACACCAGTCAAGGAATTTCATGGATGTGGAGCTGTGGGGGCTTCAGCATCTCTTAGGAGCGGGCAGAAGCTGGGAGGGAGCTCAGGTATGGACACCTGGCCTTCTTAGAGTGGGACCAGCCCTGTAATTTTCCAAGTAGAGCAGCAGGATGTTATTTAGCACAGGTGTCTCTGTAATTGTGGGACCGAGAGAAATCGGTGCGCAATGGCCCACGGCCTCCCCCTTCCACCCGTGTAATGCGGCAAAGAGTCTGCACACGGGGAAAGGAAAAGTGGGAATCTGCGATCCCCGGCACAAAAAGCATTGTTAGCCCCTCACTGACTCTCCTGGGTGACAAATATTTATTCAAGGGCTGCAGTTTCTGTTCCAAACCAACTTTCCTCAGTCGAGAAAACAGATAATAAATTTACCACTTCGGTATTTTTGTACTGGTGTAGCAGGAGCCATCCTGAAATGTTCCTGTTTCTTCCAGAGGTAATTATGTCCCCCACATATAAAGGTATATTTCAGACCCATATAATCTTTCAGGCTTTTTCATTTCAACTGCTGCAGTTTTAGAAACAATGAAACTCCTTTCTGAGGACAAATGGCATGAATAAGTCAAAGAGTAATTTTAAGGAGCAGTGTGAACATCAGTATGTGGCAAGCCCACTGTATTACAGTTCTATCCTTCCACAAAAATATGGGAACCCACAAAACTCCAGATTAAGAGTAAAAAACTTCACGTTCAAGGGAAGCAATACTTCTGCCATAAATCTACAGGTATGAGTCTCACGAAAAGAGAAGAATTTGTTCACTCTTCCCGTGGAGGATTTTCTTCTCCCTTTCCACCACTTAAATAGCTACTTGGGAAAGTCAAAATAAAATATTTAAAGGATTAAGAAGAGGCAAACGTGCTCTCTAGGACATCAACTTACTCACAGACACGTTAATAACTTGGGATTGATTGAGTGATGCTACAGTAAACCAAATATGAAATAAGAAACAACCGGTGCCAATATCCACCTGGATTCATTCCTGTCCATCACCTGGCATGTCAGGATTGACACACAGCTAATAAAAAAAAAAGCTCTTTTTGGAAAATTTAGTTAAAAATTCAATACCTAATGATGGTTTTGCTTTCTTATTAGTCCTGGTTCTAAACTGTGGTTGTTAAGGCTATGTGCAAATATTCCTGCCCTTAAACCCATGTCAAAGATGTGATTGGGAATCCAACTAAATTGCCATAAGCTGCACCTTCAACTAGGAAAGACTCAAACAAGAGGGATATATTCCAGCAGGGAGCATGCTCTGGTTTAAAGGCAGGAGGAGGCACTCACATGCAAACGCCTTTAATGCCAAGCACACTAAAAGGAATGCTCAAAAACCTCAGTAGCTTCTAAACTAAGAAAAATCGAGGAGGAAAAACCCGGAGTAAATCTGTTTATCTGACAACATGCAGCATTTCACAACATAGGCCAACACAGTTTATTGTGCATTTAAAAAGTCTTTTAAAAGGGATTTTTTTGTATTTTTTTTCTAAAAAAGAAGGTAACAAATTTGCTCTGTGTGTTCTCATGCTCTCAGATTTTGGAATAATTCCCCTCTAACAGCAATTGGACCCTGCTATGCCGATCAATTAAGAAAAAACACTGTCATTGTAAAACCCCACACAGCAGAGCAACGTGGGGTTTTGCCGTATATAATTGTGCCAGCCTCAAACATGCATTAAAGGCAGCCATGGGGAAGCTGACCATGCATTTCTTGTTAAAGGCAACAAAATTATCCCAAATTCTCTTAAGAACTAAGCATTCCATTTAAAATATCAAGTGCAAGTTAATAAGATACTTTTTCAAAATCAATAATTCAGATTTTTTCAGTAAGTTTTCTATTAGCATTTCCCCCATCCCCCTAAATACCATTATTTTTTCCCCAGCTGTATAAATAGTCTTATAGAATATGGCCTGAATGAATGCACCGTTCAGAAAACAACATAATTACAGCCATTTCCAGCAAACTGGGTGCCAAGAAAGTTACAAATTAATTGAAGGTTAGCACTGAAAATTAAATCCTAGTCAGTTTGAAGTCATTTTTTAGGCTAGTTTATATAAAATTAAATAGGAAGTCCAGTCTTCCCAGTGTTCCATCAGCTTAGTGGAGAGATTTTTAAGGTTCAGCTGAACAAGTGGTTTGTGCTGTTGTGTCATGTGGAAAACCCTACATTTCCCCCTGTGGGTATTTCTTCTTCTCAGCTTGTTTTCTAGGTTCTCCAAATGGAGAGACCAAAACTCCTGGGTTCTTTCCCAGTTCTCCCTCCAGAAGAGAGAAGAACCTATTAAGGTTCATTGGCCCCAGTCATTATGAAGTCAGTTTTCACTTTCTAATTCACAAGCACACACTTCTCTTTTTGACTGTTGTGTACCTCCAAAGTGTAATGGCTAAAAAGTTTTATTCCTAATTTAGAAAAAGCAAGAAAACATAAATCAATTATTTAGAACCCACAGTTTCAGGTATTTCAGGTGTTTTCATGGAGTCCAATCACAAAAAACCAAGAAGGAAAGATTCAACATGCCAACATCAAGAAGCTCAATTAAATTCTGACAGTTAGGTCAGAGAACCCAGTAAAAACCACAATAATATTCAGAAAACCCCTTCCATCCATCCAGCTTGGAAGCAGCTGTGGAGCTGTTGCCTTTTTGTTTCTTTGATCATCCCTCTATGGAAGCACAGCATCTGGGGATGAGAATCAGGTGGATTTTCATGCCCTAGGAATACATCAGATGGGCTGGCACTTAACATCTTAAATCAATTCCCAGAGTTATCTAGAAACTTTACATGAAATCCCAAAAGCTGTTCCTATCTTTGCTGGAAAGCTCTGCCCACACTCCCTATCCATGCTGGGCAAAACACTCAACCTCAGCCATTTATATTGTGTTTTGCCTGCAAGGGATACAAACATGCCTGTGTTGAGAGGTAAAATCCAGGAGCTTTCCAGCATGGAGAAATTCAGCTTTCGGTCTAAGGAGGATCTGTTTAGTTTCCTTCTTCTCTCCCAAATCAAAGCAGCTCCCTAAGGAGACACCCTCTGCTAGTTAGATTTCCCACTCCCTTTGGGAACCTGCTAAGCCCTCCTCATCCTAAATGAATTTAATCTTTCATCTCCCAGCTCCCAGGGAACTGCTGGAACCATCGAGCTGAGAAGGGACAACCCCTGCCTTTGCTCCTATTTGGCAGACGGGTGACAACAAAGTAACAAGGTGACCTGGAAAAAAGTTACCAGAGGACACCAAGGAGGCAGCTCTGAGGGGCCAAGGCACTCTTGGGAGAAGGGAGAAGCCAGGGCTGGATGTCTGCTCTGTGGGATTTTTATTCTTGTGTGTCAACAGTTTCACATTAAAGGCATAAAGGAAAATTTCTCTCCTTCCCTGCTCCTACCTCAGTGCCCAAACTGACTTCTACACCCACCTGCCAAAGTTACAAGA
The DNA here is from genome assembly GCF_000738735.6 of Corvus cornix cornix. Lineage (NCBI taxonomy): Eukaryota > Metazoa > Chordata > Aves > Passeriformes > Corvidae > Corvus > Corvus cornix. Next base: position 3,019,130 of record NC_047056.1, on the reverse strand, counting down.
CATCTCAGTAAGGAGAATCTCAGTCAAAACTGCCAAAACAAAGCCCAAACATTTCAGAACTGTTTCTTCAGTGAGTTACAATTAGTCCAATATTCAATTGAAATATTCTTGTTGAGCCTCATTAGCTTTTAGGGATTTAGAAACACAACTGGGGAAGCTTTAGGTCAAAAGGCTGTTACACAGGAGGCCTGAATTTTGAAAACATTCCTGGCAAGTATTTTCTGACTTATTCCCAGCCTCTTCATTCTCTGTTTTCGCTGCTCTTTTTCTATCCACGAAGGGTATATAAAGGGCATCTAAAACTTTAGTCAATAGATCCATTATTATGATTGGCTGAAAACCATAAAGTGCATCCATCAAGCCATTGTGTTGCATCTTGTGTTAAATTATGGTGATAAATAGTCCTTCTTTCATGACGTCACCTACTCAGCTATGCAGAAATCCATTCCCTGCTGCCATTATGCATCACTCAGGCTCGTGCCAGCCCGCTGAAAAATCCTCCCCACGCCACGGCCCTGCAAGGCTGCACTGCTCTGCCGAGACAAATATTTTCTGTTGCTTTTATGTCCTATTGTGAAACAATTGTTTTCCTGGTTCCCAGCGTTACCCCAAGTGTGCAGTAATGTCCTCAGCTATCAGCTCTGGGCATTGTAGCTCATGTACTTTTAATTGTTTACAACTTGCATCAGAACTGGATTGAGTCCATTTGTACTCATATTGTTTTATCACTACGAGATGATACATTTTGCCACCTTCTTCTAGGTCAAAATTGAATCCTATGGAGAGCCTTTGAACAGAGAACTAATATTCACAGGAACTGAGCTGGGGATGTATAGCAATTTTATTATTATGTTTGGGATTTTGCTTTGAATTTAGACAAATCTTTCTTGTATAATTAGATTTCATAACACTTGAATTACAGCTTACAAAAACAACAATGAACAAGAATAAAAATATTTGCCTAAAATTACTTTAAATCAAATGATTGCCTATGAAAACAAAGAACACTAACAGCTTTAGGGTTTTTTTCATGTTTCCTTATTATTATACATCCAACTTATCTTTTGTTTAAATAAATTGTCTTTTTCTTCCCTCATTTAGTAAAGAACAGACGAGACAGGATAAGTCAGGGACAGCTTTTCTAAGATATTGCTCTTCCATTTTGGCACAAAGTGAGGAAAATGAGGGATGTATTCTAAGGACAGCAGCAATACCTTGCATTTACAATTCTCATTTAAAATTAAAAAACAAACCCAAAATTGGGCTAATTTCCTACTTCTAATGGGAAAAGTATGATGTGAAGGAGCAGCGTCAGAAGCAAGAATCAACAGCAAAAACATTCTATCATTTTCAGGCTCCCATAATCTTCTTTTCTTGTTATTATCAGCAGTACAACATAAAAACAAAACCAGAGAAAGCAGGTAGCACCTCTTCTTACACAGAAGGATCTGTATCACTTCAGGCACAAAAAGCAGCTACATTTTCCCCGTCTCTCTTCCTCTCTTTGGTGTTTCCAACACTACTAAATGTTGAATTAAGCCTGGGGGAAGTTGGCTTCAGCTCAAGGTAGGAACAAAAAACCTAAGGGACGTAGTAATGATTCTTCTCATCCCTTCTGAAGGAGGAATGGACACGCAACAGGCTGAAAAGAGCTGGACTTTTGTCACAGCTGTACCTGAGCACAAACCCTTCCATGATGATGCTGGAAGAGCTTTCCATGTGCACTAAACACAGAGCCACCTTCTCCTTCTCCTATGGGTTGTGGATGTTCCACATTTCAACACTCTAGAAAGGAGAGGAGGAAGGGAAGGGGAAGGGGAAGAACACTCAGTGCTTATCCGGAGCCCAGGAGCCGAAATGTCACCTGCCAGAGCTGTAATCACCACCTGCTCTACATCAGTGACAACCCCAGTGGTGGTACTGTCACACCTGCAGCTCAGCACCTCCTGCTCCTGCTCCAGGATGAAACACATCTCCACATAATTAGCTGGAGAAAGTAAAGTTCTTTCACCAGCACGGCTGAAACACAGGAATAGAATGAGCTGCCCCCAGGGAAACACCAACCAAACGTTTCTAGACACCACTGAAAATGCTTGGGTCCTGTCTTTAGGCACAGCCCTTCTTTGCTTTTAAGGTACTGGAAAGTACTTATCCAGACTCAAAAGGTCTGGATATGGGCTGGGATCCGGATAGGGGAAAACCCAGATTGGGTCTGGGCCGGGATCCAGAATGGGAAAAACCCGGTCTGGAGTAAAGCCTGATCTGGAATGGGGGGGGGGGGGGGGGGAAACCCAGACTGGGTCACAACCAGGATCTGGAAGGGGCAAAACTCAAATTGGATCAGACTTGGGATCCAGAGTGGAGGCAAACCCTGACTGGATTTAGGACAGAAGCAGGAATGGGGGAAAACCCAGACTGGATCATAGCTGGAATCCGAATAGGGGAAAACCCAGACTGGATTACGGTTGGTATCTGGAATGGGGGAAAACTCAGACTAAATTGGGGCCAGATTCGGGAATGGGCTTGGTTTTCCCATCTTTAGGCATAGCCCTTATTTGCTCTTAAGGCACTGGTTCCAAAAGATTTGGGGGAAAAAAGCTGAAAAGTGAAAATTATCACTGTGATATTTTGAAGGGATTCAGCTGCTGAACCAACCCCAACTGATTATGCAGCAGAACTTAAACCTAAAGCTCCCCAATATCCTAAATACTCATAATAGAATCTGCAGAGCTACTTAGTGGAAGAGAATAATGCCTTGTGCCCCTTTTTGTCTCATTCCTGTTGCAGCTCTAACCTCCACCCTGTGTCATTACTTTTACTGGTAAATGATGAAAGAAGGCACCGTGCAGTTCATAAATTGGATTGGGTTGGAGGACTAACTACCTAAATATGTCTGAGCACTCAGCGAAAAGATTTGAGGTGGGAGAAGGAAATTTCCTTCTAGAACCCCTAGAAAGCCAAGAAAATGTAGAAAGACAGCTGAAGTGCTTTTGGGGAATGCAAATTGTCAACATAATTTTCAAATTCTTTTCAAATTCAAATTGCGGCTTCTGTGGAGAGCTGCTGTACAGTACATAAGGTACACTTTGGGCAGCGTCACTGGGAACATTTATAGAAACTTCCCTTTTTTCCGGCCATTGAAAAAGTAAAGCGTAAGTAGGATACATTCAAAGATGATTTGCAAAATTTTGGCTTTTGCTTATGTAAGCAGACTGTCAGCTGAAACTCCCCCCCAAAGATGCTCGTAAGGCTTTACGCTGGGAAATTTGCTTGAAGAGCCTGACCAGAAGAGAATGTTTGGAAAAAATCCATGCTAGGAGAACAACGGGAATTTGGTTAAAGCTGAATCAACACGAGTATTTCATTTGTGTTTGATACCTCCCGATTATATTAGCAATGGAAACCAGCTGCCTAAATGCTGAGAATCGAATGGGGATTTGATCAAATGGGGAATAAAAGGTGGGGTTTGATGCAGGATTAATCCAAGAGCAGGGAAGCACCCAACAACTCTGAAATGACCGGTTATTGTGAAACATTTTAACCAAAACTCTACCAGAACTTACTTTGAGAATGGCATTCAAATCCTAATGTTCAGAGGTGCTTAACACTTGTTGAGGGTTCACAAAGGGGGTAGGACTGTACAGAAGAATTGGCCACAGAATCTGAGCAGTTTTACACTACACCTTTGTATTTTGTACCTTCAAAAACTGATTATAACAGGGTTTAGTTCTTCCCTGTCTCATGTAAGAGCTGCTGATGACTGAGGCGATAAATACCACCTTGGAGAGTGTCCCATGAACAAGCAGTGACTTTACATTTTCGGAACACCACACAGCCGTTGCCTTCCTGAGTGTTATTTACACCTCGTTGTGGAGCACGTAGCTATGCTTTACTTTTCCAAGGGATGTACTACTGCGCCGTGGCATCAAGCACACTTCTTGTCTCATTCCACTGACTTCTGAGGCATGATTTCTGTGCAGTGAGGGATATATTTATCCCACCGCCTGCTGCCCACTGTATTTACCTGCTAAGTGTCCATGGAACGAGGTGATAGTATCTATAGCACCAGGTGATAATGCGCTATTGTGTTTTCAACAATCCAGAGTGCAATGGAATACACCATTAATTCTGATAGGTCTGTGAGGACACCTTTGAAAATGTTTTAAAAGACAGATTAGTGTCTCATCAAGGCAGAGATTAAGTGAAAACACTTTCAAATTTGTCATGCAGTGTGGTATCTGTTGGGTTATTTATTATTTCATAGCGCATGCAAAGTAATAGATCAAATACACCTTAGAGACTCCTCGGAGATATCAATGCCTTTCAGTGTATTTAAATACACTGGCCAGCACAACTGCAGCTTGGCATTTTACTTTCTTCTTAAGACAACAAAGAGATTTTCAGTGCCTACAGAGACGCTGCAGTTCCCTGCATCCCTCGGTTAGGAAATCCAGATTCCCCCTAGACTTGTTCTCACTGGGCTGAACTGCTGTTCTATGGATGGTGCTGCATCACCTGCATGTCCCCTGGAGTTTAAATGTTAGACCTGGCTTGGAAGGGCTGTTTTTCCACTGATGTCCATTTTCCTCTAATTGCTAGGTTCAGATGGAATGCTGGGATGGAGCTGCCACCGGCACTGGCCTGGACACACGACAGCTTCTCCTTCACATGGGAGAGTGGGGCAGCGGGATGGACGGAGCTGACAGCAAGGCAATGGGAAAAGAACTTACTTCTGCCTTCTCCCTCCTTCATCTGATTGCACATAAGCAAAGAAGGGAAGTAATACCACAACATATTGTTTGCAATATGCTCTCTTGGCCATAGGGAAGGGAAACAGTTCGGGGATTCTTTTAAAAGCACTTAGCATGACATACAGTCTTTATATTTTGCTTGGGTGATGCCTGCCTTCTGCTTGTCTTACTTATTTAGGTTTCAAGTCCTCTTAGCAAAAGTGTTCCTCTCAAATACATTTTGCAAATCCAGCGAATAGTTTTATTATAAAATAATTAAGACATTATTAACATTCATCCTTACAGCTTCCCACTCTCCTGACTTCCTCACCATAATGTTCCTGCTGAAAACACGAAGTTCCCTACCACAACGCTTGCCTTTCTCCAGATACTTTGTCTGGAGACAATTAAAGAAAATCAGAATGACAACGATTATCAAAGGCAAAAGATAATATCATATTCAAAGAACAAAAATAGGATATGAGACCTCAAAATATCTTTACACAAATATCAAAGTTAAAAAGAAGGAAAGAGACTTAAAAAGAAATTATTAAGTAACAAAAGGCTCTTTTTTTCCCCCATGCCCTTCAGATCATTCATGGCATTCTGATTTGAAAGGAGGATGACAGAAAGAGTGGGAGGTTGTCTGAAATTTTACACTGGAAACAAACAGGTGCAGACAATGAGAGAATAAGTGTGCTGAAAGCTGCAGTTCTCCACTAAGAAATGTTAATGCACAAGTCAAATCTATCGAAGGGGAAATCGCCTCCCACAACAAAGGGAAAATGTAGATGTGACAGACAGAGAGATGCCAGGCAACAATCAAAGAAAACAGATATCTAACCTAGTTATTCAGGCATGCAGTATAACTCCTATTATCCTCCCATTATTATGAGGATAGTGGCATGTGCTGGAAAGTCATACACAGTGTCCCAGGACACACTTGAAACACAGCAGAGAAGCTCTTGACTTCAAGGATCCTATATTCAGTCTCCAGTGAAGACACAGGGTGAGATATTGCAGATCTAAAGAATATCATATAGTTAAAAGCTGTCAGAGGAGAAAAGGGGAGATCAGCTGTCTTGAGAGATAAGCCACAACACAGGCTCACCACAGAAATATACAGAAATTAGGGCTTAACAAGTTCCCACACTGAACATAGCTACAGATCTGGCACACAAAATTTGTGTTCTCTATATTTACTTCTGTATTATCTCCCAAATGCTTTTATCTTGGTTAAAAGAGCTTTAATTTTGGAAGGAGAACATCTAGTCACTTTGTCATTACCCCTAATAATGTGAATGGGGAACAGAATTTGTCAGTCTTGCAGCGGTGGAAACAGCTGGTGTGAAACCCTCCAGGTTCTCTTTGTCCAGCTTGGCAACTGCAAGCACAGTCCCATTGTGCTGTTACAATCACAGTCTCCTTAAGAATGGAGACACTTTTCCAGAAAGAAGGAAAGACTGAGCAGTGTCATTTGTAGCATAAGAGAGAATGGGGTTGTCCTCCAGCAAGAGGTTTGCAAGGGTGAGGAAGATGGTAAGGAAGAGTGTGTCAAGCATTAGCTGCTTCTCTTCTGTTTTTTCCTTTTGTTACTCCTTTATGGTTTTATTAATCTCTTACAATCTGGATTTCAATGAAACGTTCAGTTTTATTCCCCAGTTTTTGTCCTTGTAGGATGATTCCTTCTAATGGCTAATCTGGAGGTTTGCTTGTGGCTTTGACCTCACCCTGCCAATTTGGGATTAATGATACCCACCAAGGTGCACCTGATCAGCTGCACACACTGACAGAAGCATCCCCTGAATGAAGCAGCAGCTTTCCCAGAGTCCCTTTTGGGCTTGTTGGGAGAAATACATTGGGATGGGCCGCTCAAAGCACTATCAAGGGAACAGAAAAAGTTTAAATTTTAACAGCCCATTCACAGCACCCATTCTTACAAACACCCTGTCCAAACATGAATCCTGAAAGGAGTAAAAAAAGAACTTTCCACTTCCCCAGAATCCATTGCCCCGTAAAGATGGAGAGAAGAGGACACACACTTCAGCCTGATACCTCCACAGCACTTTGTAAAACAAACTGATTTCCCTGGGAGGGCTGTTACTCTCGGCAGCTTTTCCCCAACCTTTCCTTTATTCCAAAGCCATTTCAGGTACTGCACTTTGCACCTCTAAGTGCAGGTTAAAATATTGTACAACAGCTATGTTTCAACAGCAGCACACAGCCACTCAGTAGACAAAGATGTGCTCAGAGCTTCATGAATATATTCAGCAGTTAGGAATTGGGGAGAGAGGAGCACAGGGACGTGGATTTACTGTTTGCATTCATTTCTGGGCATGAAACATTTTTCTCTCATTTAAAGAACAGTATTTGACTAGTTTGACATGTTGAAGATCCAGCTGGAGAGCAGCACCAGATGAGACCATGCTCACCAGCAACAAGGAAATGTCTCCAGTGCATGTTTCCTTGCCAGTGGTTTCTAGGAAGTGACAGGCGGCGCGGGATCCGCGGATCAGCCGCTTCATTGTGCTCATTCCACATTCCGGCGCTGGAGAAGGCACATGTTGGGAACTCACCCCACTGCTAAGGAGATCAGCACCGTGATAGCAAACGGGGGGAAATTGTCCCAGGAGAACTGGAAAGATGGGAGCAGAGCCCTCCCGACACCTCAGGCAGTGCCTGTGCTCAGGTTGTGCTGGTGGGAGCCATGCTGACCACTCTGTTATGGAGCCAGGAATACTCCTGCTTTGACTCCAGCTGTGATGGTAAATTCAGTAGTGCCAGGAGTGTTCCTGAACACTGAGACAGCACTACCTGCACGTAAGTTACCAGCAGCTTGGACCAGGGTCAACTGCAGCTCTCCCAACAATTCCTGGGTCAGGCTAGGACTCAATGTATGGAAGGGCAGATGCCACTCCCAGTTGGCAATTTACAATAGGACAGAGGTGGCCAAATGTCTAAATGTTCCAGAAGCCAAGATTCCTGTAAATGAAAGGACTGAATGCAGGGGTGTGGAAATCAATAGGGTGACTCCCCGTACCCCAGACATGCTCTCTTCAGTTAAATATGTAGCTTAAAAATTCAGATTCATATTCAAGGATAAAAGCACCCTTTGCATTTGCCCTTTCTATTTGGCTGTCCACCCTGTATACAGTTCAGAGCCTTGTCCATCACCGGGACAGTGATCTCCAATTTTAGACATCTGACTTCCCCTTGGCAATTCTGAGTGGGTGTTTAACGTAGGTGAATCTGAACTGTCCTCTGGAGGAGCCTCTCTCTCTGTCCACTAAATATTTATTAATGAATAGACCTATATTCCTAATTTAGGTATCTGAATTTGATACTTAAAATTAAGGGGACTCAATCCTCACTAGAATTCTTTTTGAGGTCCTGACACTGCTGGTGGCTTTCCGCAAACACAAACTCATTGGATCATTCTCCTGTCAAGTAATCTTCATTGCTGAACAACAAAAAATGTTCTTCCTCTTATCTGTGCCTTTGTTTTACAGGATAAAAAATTGTAAATTCAGGTGTAAATTATGTCCCTATCAAGGCCTTTTGGTGGAAAATTTGAAGGCAGGGTTTCCCAGTGAGGTAACCAAAGCTTAAAGCCCTCATCTTCCAGCCTCTGGGACCCAGTGTTTCTTTTGCTATGAGCCATTTTTTCCTTCCCTTTTATTCGAACCTCTTCCTTGACTCCAAAGAGCTGTAGAAAGCTCTGCCACTCCTGATTCTGTTCCCTTCTCAGAGCACACGAGGACTGGCCCTGGTCTGCACCTGAGTCTACCCATGGCAAGGTCCATCAGGCACTTCAGTGGTGTTTCTAAAGGAGACAGCTGCTGGAAATCCTGAAGCCAGAGGCCAACAGGAAAGGAAAGATGCTCATCAGCTTTCCCAGCCTGGTCCTGCCTTTTCACCTCTGATTAGTCAGCTCTTAAACATCTCAGCTGGAGGATGCCACTCGCTCCCTGTTTGATTGAGAAGGTGGGTAAAGCTGCAAGTGTCGAGGGACAAGGGATGCCACTGTGTTTCTGACTTGTCTGGGTAATCCCGACTGCCACTGATACAGTCACTGCTGGTGTCTCTTTCCCAGCTGCCTTAAGCTGCCAACCAGTTTGATAAGATGGGAACTTGGATGTGCCTTTAGATCACCAGGAAAAGCAAGGCCACAGGTCTGCCCTGCGAAAGCTGGGAGTTCTGGAGGAGCTTCTCTAATTAAAATACTTTGTATAATGCACAAAAATACACAACTGTTGGGTTAAACAGGAAATTGCCCTCTCCCTAAGGAAGCTACAATTTCCAAAGAACAAATAATTGCTCAAGACAGGGCAATGAAAAACTCACCATGCACCAACCTGCAACTACCTCACTAGTACAGAAGAATTACCTTCTAGATTCCGTGGATTCTTTCCAAGCTGCACAACATTGGGCTTCTTTCTATTAGTTATTTATAACTAAATATTTCTAAACAGTTTAAAAATAAGAGCTACATTTACCAAATCTCAAATTGGGAAGCTGGCCTCAAATTTCCCTGCATGGTAGATCAGCTGTAGAAGACAGCAAAGTGGCTGCAAGTGCCCAGAAATAAATAAATAAATAATAACTAAATGTGGACAAGCAGTCAGGATGTCTGTCAGGGATGTGCAGCGCCTTGGGTATAAATCAGTGTAGCTCCACTGACTTTGATGACACCAGGGCAGTTGGAGGCGGCTGACACCGAACTGCGTTTGGGCTGTTTGTACCACCACAGCATCATCAGCTGCTTCCCAGGGTTTGCCTTGCTCCTGGGGCCAAACACATTCACCATCTGCACCTGAGAATAATCACCCAAAAGGGAAGTTAATCTATCTAAAAAGTGTTCAGTTTTTTGTTTGAAATAAGGTAAATGAATCCAGATTGTTGTGGGGTTTTTTTTTCCCAAAAGCAAACGTGGGGAGTGGTTGAAATTATTTTTCTATAAAAAGAGAAAAGGCTCAAAATTTAAAACTTTTCATTATTATTTTTAAAACATCAGAACTCTTCACTACCAGGCCAGCTGGATAATGCTGCTGAGATGATCCCACCAGCTATTTCTCCCTGCAAATCGGGGGACATGATTAGATCCTAAGTGGCTTAAGACCTGGCTGGTTCGGAAATCTCCTCTCTTCTTATTGTCATATCAACAAAGATCAGCAAAACTGCTACACTTGGAATCCCTTTCATATAAACAAAAGGAATTGCTTTAGCTTTGTATTCCACACAGACAATCCTCAATTTTGGAATTTTATCCTTTCTGATTCAAAGACCCACTTTATTAACCTCCGGAGGGTCTGCCCAGGACCATCTATTTTAATTAAGCAATTCAAGAAGTGGGCAGCTGAAGGCCAAGGAGCCTGGGTTATTATTGCTATGATTACTTTGAAAGAGTGTTATTCATTTGCTGGTGCTTGCTTGTTGCATACTTGCTTCTTTTATTGTTATACAAAGGTGTTCAGAAAATGAGAGCCTGCTTTTAAATATTGAATAAATCAAAATAAACAGCAGTGTATTACAGAGGGCAGAGGCAGGGATGAGCACCACAAACACTGTTGAAGTCTGGGCACCATCCTGAAAGTTTTCTGGTATTATATGAACAGATGAATAAAGCAAATTGTATGGGGACCCACAAATTTTTCTCTTATTAGGATGTACTCCTGGTGGTTTGATCTCTGATCACATGTAAAAGCAGCTCACATTTTTTTACCAGCAGGGTTGCCAAACTTTAAAAACAATCATTCACTTCATAAAATACAGAGGGAAGAAAATACAAAATTACTGTGACCAGAGCCTCTTGGGCCTCCCAGAGCCATGGGCTGAATTCACCTTTGCTGAAGTGACCTAACCTTTGAAAGTCCCATGCAGGAATTGTTTGTTGAATTAAAGATTGTAATGTTTCCCCCAGATGCTGTTTCCCTTACAAGGTGTCATTCTCCCTTTCTCCCTAATTCACATCAGAGCCATGTTCTCTGACAATTCCTTCCCAGTGGGAACACCAGTTGTGTCCCATGTTCTCTTTGGCATATGAAGAATTCACCGCTTCACCTTAAAGAAAATTTTGCCCCAATTGCCCATTTTTCTTGTGTTCAGAAATGGAACCCGTGTTTGGAAGCACATTCTGTATCTAATTTTCAGTGAGTTACAAGCATACAGCATTCCACCTGTAATTCCTTCAGATTCTGGCACCCTGGCTGGGATCAAATGAAGCAGACAGGCCATTTGACAAAACCAGCAAAGCCATCCCATGCCCACATTAACACAGCCTTTTTCTAAGATGTCCTTTGACAAAAACACCGAGGCAAATGGTGGGCAAACTATGCAGGTTAGAAAATACTCATTTTGTACATTTGTTAGGGGCCTTTTAAAAGAAAATGTGCCATTATGAGATAATAGCTGTGTCTAAGGTTCATAAAGGAGCATAAAGGAGTGAGGTGTTCAAATTACGTTCCTCACTTGCAGTGTTTCTGCTTAACTGGTCATCTATCCAAGACTCCCGAATATTGTAAAGTAGATTTTAGCACCACAGAAATGACTGGTGATGGCAGCAATGAGAGAGCAGCGACGACAGACTGTCCCCAATGAATATTCCCCCTAATAAAACCACACTTACAATCTGTGCTCCTCCCATGTTTTCTCAAGGCATCATGAATCCAACCCTCAACCACTGTAAATCACTGCAGCTCCCAATTTAAAATGGGTAAGGATCAGTCAATGAGTCTTTAATGAGCGCTGGGTTGTTTTCATGCAACTGTTACACAGAGATGCCACAGGAAGAAAGTATTTTAAAGGCCAACTGAAGTAGAAAAATCCCCCATAAATAATATCCAATAAAACTCTGGTATCTGGAAAAAGCTCCAGAACCTCATCTAGTGCTCAGGCCCATGGATTCTGTACATGGCACTGGGAAACTGGGAACACAGGGGCTGTTTACTGTCCCTGCATTTCAAACTCTGTTGGAGGACCAGGACTGTGATCTGAACAAATCAGGTCTGGAAACACCACACACAGTCCTGGGGAAATCTCTGTTACCTCTCCTACATCCAGGGAAGAGGCCACAAGCAGCACAGCCCATACAGATCCCACAGTAATGTTGGGAAGCAGGATTTCAGGAATCTGCACAGCCCTGAGATGCAAACTTAGAATAACAAAGACATCAAACAGTTCCATATAGCAGCTAAGGATATTTTTCTCTCCTGTCTCTCCCACTTTCCCCTCTCCGAGCAGGATCTGGTCCCTCGTTAGGCATTTCTGACTCCTCTCAGGACTGATAATCTTTGAAAAGACACTTTTTTCCCCCAAAAAACCTTCCAATTGCTTTGCTCCCTATTTAAATAAGAAATACAAATACGATAATATAACTGCAGACTAGGAATTCAACCTACTCTGGTAATTGTCTTCCTTATGTTTCAAAAAAATGGGTAGGGCTCAAAAGACAAGTGTTTGGAAAAAGCATTACAATCCTACAGGGGCTTATAGATAAAATCACATGTACAATTTCATGTTAAGTAATAAAGAGTTAATGGTAATTTAAAAAAACACATGACTTTAGTAATCGCTGAATCATTTTTTTAAATTCAGCACTTACATTTAGAGGGGTAGATTTTTTAATTTCACAGAAGCTTTGCTCATTATTAAACATTTCCGAGAAGGTTTACAGCCATAAATTGTGGATTTTTCTGTATACAGCAATTCTATTGTTATGACTTAACCTAAAGAATACTAAATTAAAATTGATTTACTAAATAGGTTAAGGATAGCATACTTATTCAAGATTTCAACCCTATTTCATGCTTAGACAGGCAGATCTTAATTATACACAAAAGAATACAAATGTTATTAGCATGATAATAATTATTTAGAAGTCGTCCTCTTTAAAAAAAAAAAATTAAAGCAGCATTGTCATTCGTGCAGGCACATTTTTCAGTGGAGTGACAGCTCCGCTAGTCCTAGATATGTTCAAAGAACATATACAATATTCAAAGCTGTGCAGCCGACATGTTATCAGGATAAGCTGGAGTAGGTACTGCCAGCACGGCACTACACACTAATCATTATGTCCTACCCATGCTACTACATGCAAATACAATCCTTTGTGACATTTTGTCAAATATTTGGAGCTTTCTGCACTTATCGTAGTTCCCTTTGCACTCATTAACACACAGCCACCCCAAACCCAGCTTGTTTGTACTTGGGTTCTTCACCAGGATAACACCATGACAAATTAATGAAAGGCAAATTAAAGATTTAAGTATTTCCAAGTCTGACAGAGGAGGCGAAGGGCAGCAGAATTTAAGTTTGCCTTTGCAGAGGGGTTTCCTCCTGCCTGCTGCAGCTGTGCTGTGCAAGATGTAAACATTGCATGCAGCACCCAGCACACGACACCCCGGATAAATCAATTTATAGGTGCTGGGTTTGCCCAGCCCACGCTGCAGGTCAATACTGGCTGTCAATGAGCCCACGTCCTATCAGGCTGAGAAAATGTAAAAATGGCTCAGGACTAAACACTTGGCTCCCGTACAAACGATGCATTTCTCAGCATTGATTTGCCAGAAGTGTTTCTGTTGTCTTGTTGCTCTAGGCTGGCATTTTTAATTATTTCTGAGACAAATGGAACGTTCATACACAGAAAATCTGTAGGGCTTCTTGTCAAATTAATAAAATAATAATGAAAGTAGTCATTTTGGACCGCAAACTGTCAAAATACCTGAAAAGCTCTACAGTAATCTACATGCTTAAGCAAACTAAAATGCTTCCCCGTGTTATTTTAAATCCTAAGTACTACGACATAAAATAGATTGTATAGTGTCCATTGTATACAATGACACCTACTGTGACAAAACCGACTATGTTTAATGACCTTTTTAAATCTTATACCTAGAGTCCATAAAAGCATTGTAATTCAGTTGTAAAACACACTTTAATAATCAAAATGCAGCTGTTAAAATAGCATTGCTCATAATTCTAACTTCAGGCAATTTTTTTGTTTTTAATGCAGAAGAGCAGACCACAGTTTAAAATTCCTATGAGGTCACTATTGGCCATTACAGTGTTTTTTTGCAACTTAATAATAGATGTTTTAAAGTTTAAGTGCAGCCTCAGGCACTCATAAGCATTTATTACAAATCGCTGGTTGCCTCCCTTATGCAGAGAGGAATAACATTTACATACAGTAGCACAGATTAATAAGATAAAAAATTTGAAAAAGCCGTCAGTCAGGGAATGAAACTGGTGCTAATAAAGCCCACTATATTCTTCGGAAATATCAAGCCGTCTGTTCCAATATTTTGCCATTCCCCATGAGGTATACAAATCCAAATCAGATAAGACTCCAGCAATGCCAAAGACATGCTGCTCTGCTCTCCAGTGGCATCCAGCTGAATCTTTTATTTATCTTCAGAGCAATTGTACATTCTCGGGTACTAAAGACTGAAATAAACCCAACATCCCTCATCTGAAAGTTTCATAAAACGGGGCCCCACTCCTTCCCTGCTTGCTAACCCTGATTAGTGGCTACAACCTGGAGTAAAGGGTGTGTAACAGCAGGTGAGGTAAAAGCACCACGTCCTGCTCTGCGTTAACACGATGCTCACACGGAGCACAACACGGAGGAAATCAAATTGCTTAAGCAAAGGAAATCTAAGGAGCCTCACACTTCCCTGCTTTCTATTAGACAGAAAACTCAGGAGCTGGGCTGCCAAAGGCATTAGGAACAGCGCAGGTCTTGGAAAACAGCACACACAATGTGGCATTATGATTAAACTGCAAAGGTACTTGTTAGAACAAATCACTTTGTAAATCAAATAAACTGCAGCATAAAAAAAGAGTGTAAAATCATTTCTGCACCCTTGTAATGCCAATAATTTTAAAAGTATGGCATTAAGGACAGGAAGTGGGGAGAAGACCAATCAGGAATTTTTAGTAAGATTTCTCCCAAAGATAAACCACGTTTATTTACACAAGTATTTGTGCGTCTCTCCTCCTGAGCAGGGCTGTGAATTGAAGACAAAACAGAGATACTGTTTCCTTCTCATTTTTCTTCAAGAACACTGTCATATTAACATTGAATAATTACTAAAAATTCTAATACACTGGTGTAATATTACCTTTTGCCAAATTGCATTAATCAAAAAGTGAGCCCACTGCAATCAAGTAATTAAGTGTAAAAAAATTCGGTGGATTTGCATAGCCTATGTGCCCAGGATTGTTTGCTGTGCTGCCGTGGCTCGAATTCCTGGGCTTTTTTGCTTAGTTTCAGTTGCAGAGATGCCAAGGTGAGGAAATGGGAGTAAAGCAGGGGATGTGGAGCAGGGAAAAAGTGCCCAAGCTGGGCTGAGGAATGACAGGCACCTTGCCTGCTCCAAGTGTGTAGACAATAAAATAAATCCTGCCTGACCTCCTCAGGAAACCAGACTATTGTTCACCAGGAGAAGTAGTAAACACGGCTGCTTAATTACACACAAGCAAGCACTCGGGTCCATCGGGCTCATGAGACAAAATAAGGAGTTTCTTGTTCTCATGAGGTTTTTTCCAGGGGAAAAAAAAAAATGTATCCATAGTAAAGATCATTTCAGGTATATATTAAACTGGGTAAAGTCAGAAAGAGCTCCTTTGTATAATGTCACAAAGCAACCTTCAATGCTAACAGAACAACTGCTCACACAATTATTTTTATAGCCTTTTGTGTCCCAAGTTTATTTGAGAGGGGAGCAAAGGTTTCTTTTCCATATCAGTACCTGAACTCGTAGAACTGCTGTGCCCCCCAAAAATTCTGAACTGGGGAGAGGAGCCTTGTGAGAAGCAGGGGATTTTTGCGGCTGTTTTTGTTGTGTGAGGGAGCAGTGTCTGTGCAGTGTGGTGGCTCCCACCAGCCTCTCCCGGGCTAGCTGTGAATAGTGCCCATTTTGAGATTAGGAGATTAGGTTATTCATCACTTGAGATGCTCCCTGCTGTGCTGCTACTATCAGAGCGCAGCCAAATCAAAACATCTCTGGAAGGCATTTCAGAATAATTGAATGCATCATAATTTCCCTATTAATACATATCTCATATTACAGATTATGCATGAAATGTTCACATTATCTGTTACTTTTTGTTAACGTCTTGCTCCTTGCCAGTAAATTTAATACACAGAGTGAATCAGCATGCCATGATGAAGGGATAGGTTACTGATAGCCATTTTTTCAGGATTCAGTAGAAAATTAAAGTAAATCGATCATTTTATAGCCCCACTGGAATGTCTACAAGGGCATGTTGCTAAGCAAATGGTAATTTAAATGTACTGTGTAATTTTTCTAAGCAATTTACTGAAAGCAGATTTTATTTCTCACTTACTTAATATCAGATGCTCTTTATCTGTTAGTGCATGATGTATCAGTTATAGAAAAATTATTAATCTATGCTTTAATCAAATGGTAAATATACAGCGATTTGACAGCCAGTATACATATTAGGATGTCTTAATTCATGTGAATTACAGTAAAATCACTTGCTATTATCTTAAAAGACACAGGATGATTAAATTACATACATTAAAAACACAGTAAGTTCCAGGTAACTCAGCATAAATCCTAAAGAAACAGTAATCCAGCTGTCTATTAAATTTCACAAAACCCAGCAATACTTGTCATTTATACTTTATTTTATTTTTTTGCATGAATAGATCTACTCTTTCAAAAGTTATCCAGCAACGGGGAACACGGCACCCGTTATGGCACCCACAGAATCCACCCGGCTTAAAAATGAAATAGTGGAAGTGACAATTGGGATGGGATTGAAAAAAATGCCATGAATGCTTCAAGGCGATTAATTACCAGCTGGGTGGGAGCTGTGCCCAATTTATACATTCAGTGCACATATAGTGCTTTTAACAAAGAATATTTAACATACACCCAGGTAACTCCTCACCCTTGTTTAGGCAAAATGCCAGGTGGCTTTCATTGCAAATTCTGCCTCAAAGGCAGGAGGATCAGGTTCATCAGAGTATTTTAACTTTAAGAATGCTTCCAAGTATGAGAACAGTTTAAAAAACAAATAAGGCCATAGAAAATAATCCCTCTCTGCCCCCCCGCCTCTAAAATGGGCTTGATGACAGCCTTCATTTTTATGAAATACAAAGAAGTCTCCATTTATCCTTCAGGTTCCTTAGAATGAATGTAGGGTCCTCCTACTGCTGATGCACAAAATGTATTATTGTCATTAATGAAAAAGTTAATGGGCCATTTTCTTATATATCAATTTACATTTTACAATTTGAGTATACAAATGATATGTACAGCAGAGAGCTGATTATTTTTGCTCAAGGAAATAGTTTTAATGTGTTTTATGGACATCAAATGTTGTGAATAATGATGCATCCACAGAATGCAAATAGGATGACAGTTCTTGTGCTGTGATCAACAGTCCTTGGATAAAAGGTCTGCAGCGACAATAATATTCTATGGAGGGTCTGAACAGTAAAAAATGGGAAACAAGAGGATACCATGATGTTCAAAATGTACACCAGGAGAAAGATTTGAAATTGTCACTAGCAGCATTATTCCACAAGTACAGGAGAATGGCAATTTGCAAGTGAAATACCCCCCCAGTTTGGGGGCTTTCCTGGCAAGTGGGTCATCTGGCCTTTTTAAACAGCTTTTTTTTCTCGAGTTGAAACTTGTGTTTTTAAGCAAATATGCTTATTTGGTGCGTGCCCTGTGTCACATGAGGCCGGCAAAAAGTTATTAGCAGCATCTCCCAGGCGTATGAGGCTGTAAATCTCCCAAGACAGCCTGGGCAGTGGGAGTGAGCACACTCCCTCATGGCGCTGGGAGCAGGGTGCCATCCCTCAAAACATCCAGGGGCTCCCCAGGACTGTCTCCATAAAAGGCTGCTTTTCCTAAAAGAAGAATGTCACTAATTCCCAACAGGAGATTCCAAAGGGGACTGGTTGTATCCATTGGACTGAAGTCATCGCTACTTTTGGGACCTAAAATCACACAGAGCCAAATGCAGAGGAAGGATTTAGAGCAGCTGCTTTGCACCCCAGCTCTGCACAGCACAATTCCCTACCATGCTCATGAGGAAAATTTCCTACAATATGTTTGGATCCTATTTGAAAAATAAAGTACAAGATACATGATCAGACAGAACTAAAATATTCAAGTGTTTCCTTCCACAGCACTGGACTAATTTTCACCAGGATATGTTTGTGGATTGTTACCAGACCTGCAAACTGTTTTCTAGAGTTTCTCACTGTGGCTATAAAAGGAGGTGAAATTATTTTTAAAATAAGTTTTTAAATTGTTTATGATCCAGCAATGCATGTCAAAGTGCAACACAGGATTTTTATTTCTCTTTTCCCCCAAATCCAGTGCTGATAAACAAACTCTGCTGTGCCAGCACATCTTGGGTAGTCTCAGATTTCAAGATATACTTCAGTTACAGTGGCCTGTGTAAATCAATCTGAACCCAGGGTATTAGAAACAGAGTTACCCAAAAGATATTCAGTTCATAAAGTGGAGGGGGGGAAAGTAAGACCAGATGTTGTGGTGGGGTTCACCTTTGCTCTGTGTGCTGCATGCAGTGCCCCGTAACCACTGGCTCTGTCAGCAGTGAGGGAGGAAGTCTCAGGCTCACTGAGGTTTTTTCAAAGGCATTAAAAAAAAAAAAATAGAAAGCATGACTGGTCTGATACTCCTCTAAAGGCTCAGATGTTGCCAAAAGACAACTGTACGCCCCCTTCCAAAACCTACACAATGTTCTGTGTAAAAACCCTGCCAAAGTACTTTCCTTGGTCTCCCTGAACTCCTGGGTGTTGCACCTGAGCACAGTTCCAAGGAAAGAAAATACAGAGTTATGTCAGTTCATTGCTGCGTGCCCTGATTAAAATCGAGGTGATGACTAGAGCTGTACATGAGCTGAAATATTGTGCATGGATACAAATACAGGAATTGGGGCTGGGAAACCTCCAGGAAGCTGCAGTGGGCAACTTCAAACACATCTTCTCCCACTTACCAAAATTCAGGCTGATGACAGAGCTCTGCCTAGAAACCAGAATCAGGAACAAATTTAAGTTGATGCCATTCAGCTGATAAAATCTGGCAGATTGAGGGCCTTGTTCTCTAGTTACACCTGAGGTTTCTTCTCCTGAGGGAAATGGGACTGAATTCCCTTCAGGCACAACCCCTTATGTTGGAACACACGTTTGGAGTTTGCTGGTGGCACTTTCTGTTTGATTCATGTAGCAGGAGGACAGCAAAGCTCTTGGCCACCTTTGGGTGCTCTCTTTGCAACCAGAACTTGGGAGGTGCACATCAGTCACTCCTGATCCTTGTTTTCAGGAGACCAGTGCTGATTATCTCACACTGGCAACAGTGGGGTTGGGATGAAACCTATCTGGTCACATCAACAACAACAAAACACTTTTTTGGTTTGGTGCTGGTGCTAGGGAATCTAGTTAAGCATGAAGCAAACCATCAGCTTTTTGGGTGCTGCGCAATCTCTTCACCATTATGCTAAATCTCAATAGTATTTTAACAGCTTTCCACACATAACACCACCCTGGAAGCATTTTAACCATACTTTGAGCTGATCATCTGTACAAAGCCAATGTTACATGAAGTGACAATTCAGTGCCATCACCCCGTTCCTTTAATTAGCATTTCTAATTTTTTCCAAATCCTTCCAACAAAACAAAGCTTCTGATCAGAGGGAAGGGCTCATCTGTGCAGCACTACCTCAACCCAGAGTGACTGCCACGAAAACAGAGGAGGGCACTTGTCTGCTCTGAGCTCCAGGTGTTTGTTGTGACACATCCACGCTGATCCCATCTCCAATGGAAGAGGGAGACAGTCGGAGTTGGAGCCTCTCCCGTGCACAGAACATGAGGATTTCACCCTGCTCACAGAGCTCTCCTCAGAGCTGCTCTGTGAGCAGCACTAACACAACCCCGCCAGGCTAGGGACAGCAAAACATGGATTTCAGAGCTGGGAAAACACAGAGAAGAAAAGAAACATTCCCTCAAAGTAAGCCAGGTTAATAAAACAAAAATATAATTCTCCCAGACATGACAGACACAATCTTCTTTTCTTTCCTGTAAGTTAGCAATCCATCCTGAAAAATATAACAAACATCCTGCTGCACATCGATGCATTTTGTAACAATACAAAACTCTCCACCAGCAAAACCACTTGGAATTTGTAATCAAGACTAAGATTTACTGTATTTCAGGATATATGCATCAAGATGCAACTTCTGAATAATACCAATGATTTTCTTTTTTTATCATTCTGTATCAAACTGTAACTTAACTGTGTCAAGGAAGCCGGAAAGAAAAACCAGAAAAATCTGATGAACAGCTTTTTCAAAATATTGATCCAGTCCAAGTCCTGATCACCCAAAAACCTCACTGATATAAAATGAGGGGTAGGCAGGCACTGTGGGTACATATTTCCTCTGAAGGCATTAGGTACTGGGAGGATGTTTGCTTTTAAGCATGTGGTAAAGTGTTTTGATGAACAAGGATAAATACAGGTTTGCCTGTGTTGAAATGAATGTCTAAATGCTTTTTTGGACTGCAGGTCATCTTTATGTTTACAAAAATACAAACAGCATCTATTTATTTTCAGTTACCTGCTTCTTGTTGTTTGCTATTAACTTCCTAAACAAGATCACAGCACGTTTGGTGATAAGAAAAAAGTACCACTGTAGATTGAAACTAGCAAAGGCAGCATCAGCCTCAATAAAAGGAAGCATTTTGTACAGCATTTTTGTGGTACAAAAAAAATTATTTTGAGCATAATCTTTCTCGCACTTAACACGCCAAAGATGTTCAGTTGTGAGGTGGAAAGATGGGATTCAAATTTATGAAGGTAAATTTGTTATTTAAAAAAGCAAGGATAAAAGATCATGCAAATCAGAGGCTTTGATTGGTATCTCTATTCTAGGAACTGATTACTAAAGCAAGGAACTAGAGTTGGCCAGTTATTTATTTACCTGTTAGCCAAAACTCCTGATTTACTGACAAGCTGAGAACTCAATGACCAAAAGCATCCTGTAATTGCTGTGCTGTAATACTCAGGATAAACTTCCTGCCATGTGCCACCAGCTCAGTTCTGGTTTGCTGATGTCCAGCCCAATTCCTAATTTACTATAACGCCCTTCCCCCTTCCAAGTCATCTAATTCAAGTGTTGCCAGTGGAGGTGACTGAAAATGGGTTCCTTTTCCTGGGAATTCTAAGCAATCTCCCTGGAGGAGTTGGTTCACCACCATTGCTTCCTAAGAAGCCCTAAGAGATGTTCTTCCCTGGAGCAACACGAGTTTGTGCAGATACTCTGCTTAACCTCCAAGCTGTAGCAGAGGAGTAGTAATTTTTGAACAATGTATTTACTTAATTGTGCCAGTGGGTATCATTTGCACAGTTTGCTTTCGGCGGAAATCATCTCCTTCATTTTAAAGGTGTAAAAATTGAACCTCATGAAGGTTAAACGGCTTGTCAAGAATTACTGTAATCCTGATTCTGACACTAACTAGCTGTGCCAATTTGGATTTGTCACTTCATTTCTCCAAGCCGCTCCTTCCCCATTTGTAATGTCACTTGCAAACTTTATTTAGTGGCAAAGTGCTAATGTAAGTGCAAAGTATTACTAATCCTGTGTGCGGCAGACACTGGGACGTAATTCAAGATCTTCTGGCTCCCAGTCCTGTGCTTAACTCCGTAGATCTTGAGATTGCTGAGGACTGTCTTCCCTTCTTGCATCTTTTAACAGACAAAGGGTTGGGGCTTCTCTTATGAACCTCATTAGGAAAAATATTTCTGCCAATTTTAGGAGACTTTTACTTCTAGATGCTCTCTGAAAAACACACAACTTTTAAACTAGAGAAATAGAACATAAAATATTTTGGCCAGTCCTGTTCATTGCTATTCTGCATAACCGGCAGCAGGAGTACATAAAGACAGACAGAAAGATAGAGGAAACCTAAATGGGAATTAAAGGCTGTTGTTTTAATTGGGCTGGGAAGAGAAAAGTGGGAAGATGTGACCTGCAGCTCAGTTGTTTATTAAAGTCATCATCTCCGTGCCTTAGGTGAAAATCATGGTGCAACCTCCTTGTAGATTTTCACATTTCCAGCTGTCTAGCAGGAAGCCGCATTGATCTTTAAGCACTGAACAACTCAGGATGCTGAGGTACAGCCAGAACCCTGGGCTCATTTGTTCCACAAAAGTTTATTGCTGCTCCTTGATAATAAGTTTTAATTGGGTTGTAAAATTCTTCTGTCCCCTATTTTCCTCCTGACCTCTGAGTAAACAAATTAACACGTGGCACACATGTGGGATGTGCTACTTCTGTGCAAATCTGGAAAAGAGCTTCTGCGTGTATTTCCCAAATAATCACCTGATTTAGGACCATGAACTTGCACAAGAAAACACAGATTTTGATGGGATCCAGCAGGAAAGGTTGTCAAACATGTGAACAGGCTGCCAAGGGGAGTGGTGGAGTCACCATTCCTGGAGGGATTTAGAAAATGTGTAGATGTGGCGCTTAGGGACATGGCTTAGTGCTGGACTTAGCAGCGCTTAACACTGGACTCCTTGATCTGTGGGCTTTCCAGCTGAAATGATTCTGTGATCCCAAGCACTGATAACCCCCTGTGCCATTTCTTCTCCAGAAAGCACCTAACCCACACCTGGCCTGTTCAGGCACTGGGCACGTGACCCTTCCCTGCTCTGGGATCACTGCAAGCATTCCCCAGTGCAGCGCTGCCAGCTCTGAGCAGAGTTGTGGCAATCTGAGGTCTGCCAGAGCATATTTAATTACAGATAACACTATTTATGTGTCAAATGTGTCTGAGGGAAAAAAGCATCTGAGGAGGGCTAATTTCCCATGCTTTCATTAAAAATGGCTGCAAGTGGACGATAAACACATGATGCAACTCATTATTCCCTTTTGGCCTGACTTCTATCAGAAGTTCATTAGATTCTCCTGGCTTGGAGCAGCTATCCTTTTCCAACATCACTTTCTTTGTATTTAGCGTGGAAGGCACCTACTCGCTCTGGCACAAGGCCATGAAAAGATGAGCTCCTACAAAGGAGACCAAAAAGTTCTTTATGGCTGACAAGTCTGTCATGTTTTCCTGCCCTTTAGCAGTCGGTTTAACAGAAGGAGAGACAGAACAAAGAAACAACCATCAGTTTGTTATTGGCCATCAGAGCTGCCATTTGTTTCTGTAGTTAAGCAGCAGGTATTGATTTCTAGGTCAAAGTCACGTTGCATAATTCTCCCATTTCCAGGGCAGAAACAAGGGTGGCTTTGACCCACCATTTTGTCCTGAAGATCCAGGCTGCCGTGCTACAAATCCACACGATTTCCTCCAGCTCCGTGCATTTCCCACAGCCCTGCTCGGGGAGTTCAGCCATGCTGAAGCAATTCAGGGGGTAGATGTGCAGCTTGCTTAAATAGCTCTTCCTCCCATGGGCTTGGGGAAGCTCTGACCAATTTGCAGAGCGGAGGATGTGGCTCATTGTGTGCAGCAGGGAAGGCTCTGCCCCGGCTCTGTGCAAGGAGCACAGGCGGGATCACCGGAGCACGCTTGGGAAAGGGGCTCTGGGCCTTTGGGGGATGCTGAGGCTCACGCACGAAAGGTTAGGACTGGCCACTTTTTTATTTGTTTAACTCCACCAGCTTCCTTCTATGAAATCCTATTTACTCTGCTGCTCTTCTGTGGCAAGGAGAGTAAATATTAACTTAATGTAGAGAATCTAAGTAACACTGAACGGAAAAAAAATAGTAGCAGGAGAGGAGGTAACAAAATGTACCTTTAACTCAATCAGTGCTTCAGTTTGATTATTATTATTTTTTGTTTATTGGGCTGCTGCATCTGGAAGTTCCTAGCAGGAATAGCGCTAGTATTGGACATTAAACAAGTTTCCTCATGAGAAATGGAGGATGAACCCTTCTGGTGGATGAAAGCAGTAATACTATGCCATTTTTAACTGCTGCCCTCCCAAAAAGCTCTGGCAGAGCCGGAAAGTGACCTCCATCCCCAAAATCCAGTGCCTTTCTCTGGCCACATGCAGCCAGTTCTCCACAGGGAGAGTCACTTACGTCACTTATATTCTATGACCGAAACATGGGGAGAAGAGCAGGGCTGGACTTGGGTTGGGTTTTTTAAGGTGAACTGAACAGCTGAACCTTCCTCTTTTGTTAGTTAACCATTTTTATTTTTCTTCCAGCTGCCACCAAACTGATTCCAGACTAATAGTTTATGGCAGTGGATTACAGAGATCAGATTTCTTCAAGACACAGAGTAGAAAAACTAAAACTGAAGCGACAAGTTAATATCTTGCTGGAAAGTGGGTTGGGATAATGAGTTGTGATGTAAGAAGTCATAGGCTGAGCTTGAAAAAAGTAAAGAAATAACATATTTGCTTTATTTTGAGATTCAGAGGGCCCAGCCCAGCTACTGGCTGAGCAGATGAAAGCATCAGAGACTTCAGTGGATTTGCCTGTGTTTAAATCCCTCCCAGTGGTTTGATCTCTTCCCAGTTCCTCAAGGAAGCAGAATTTGGTTCAGCAGCGCTCGGAATCAGCACGACTTTGGCCCATCTTAAACAACAGTGCAAAAAGGCACTTTTAATTCAGAAGAAATGCCAGACTCGCTGTCATTCAAACCTGCACTGGTAAACCACTTTCTAAGGCTTTTCCTCCTTTTTGTTCAGAAACCTGCCATTTTTACATTTTATCCTCTTCATTCCAGGAATATCTGCCAATCATTTGGATTCTGCCAGCTCTCCTTTATTAATTGATTAACTACTGGAACAACCTACCAGTATTTAACAGACTTCTATCCCCAAATAATTACTCTGAAAACCTAAATATATTTAACTGTTTCATCCTCTTTCTGAAACCACATTGCTTCATTTTTCTCAGATTCCCACCAATGGAAGCACACTGTAATCCAAGCAAACACTGATATTTTGATGTTAAACCCCAAACTAAAGAAGTTTCCTGGTTTTTAAATATCACTTGAATGCAGAGCTGCATTACTGGTGTGCACATGGCCATGTGAAGTAGGAAGACCTAATGACAGAGGGCAGTCAAAGCTCAGGGAGGTTGGGTGAACAACTATTTAATGACTCTGAAGTTACTATTTATTTTACAGAACATCATTCCAATCCTCAAGGATGTGAAAGCCACGGAGAAATATTCTAAACCCAATTTGAGAAATTTAAAGCTTGATATATTCCAAGTTTCTTACAGCCCTGATGCTTATTTTGTAAGACAAAAGCTCATTTTGGATCCACATAAATCAAAATAACGAAGATCCTCTTAGGAAGAAAAATGTAGACGTTCTTAATACATAGAACAATGTTTAAGCAGCACAGAATAAGCAAATTCTCACATGGGAACAGCTGAAGTCAAGTCTAAATATATGAGCTTCATTTGAAAATGGCACTTTTAAAGGAGTTCAGTGGTTTCACTGACTAAAAAGGTAGCATGGGGAGTCTAAAGCACTCCAGGGATTTCAGATGGAATCCCACTGTGGTTTATCAAGTGGGGAATCATAACCTTAAAAGAAGTGAATTTCTAGGCCTTGACTTGCTGAGCAAGGAGGAACTTCTTTGGATGAAGTAGCTCAGGTAGGAACAAAAGAAAAATCCACCTAGACAACTGCAAGTAGTGGTGCAGGATTCCTGCAAAGGCAGGCTGGAGATCCATGGTCCCTCCAGCACCTCGGGGAACAGCGGAGCATCCCAAAGCCAGGATAAAGGAAGGCTCCTTTGTTACTGCAACAGTGGTACTGGCTGAGATGTAGTAGTCACCAGAGTGATTGGAAAGAAAATCTTTGGAAACATAGACTCCAGAAGTTCCACTTCATACTAAAATAAAACATATTTAGCCCTTGGGCACTAATTGGGTATTTTGGTACTTGGCTCTTGGAATGTGGATTCTCCTCTTACTTCACCTCTGCTGCCATTTTACTGGAATATATTTAGAAATGTTGCTCTATGAATAAAATCATTGCAGAACCCTTGTGGCAAACCTGCACAGATTCCAACCCTTTATTCTTTATTTTATCAACTCTGATCACAGCATAACCAGCATTTACACACTAAAAAAATCTGTTTTATTCACGCCTCTCTACAGCTTAATGTAACCAATGTGACTTATAGAGAAAATACATATATAGAGAACAATAGGGCAATGAACTAAGTTCACTTTAAAGCAGGTTCTAAGTTTTCTACCAGCATTAATTAGAATCTTCAGTGGAATTTTGCTTTATTTTTTTAAAGTGGTTTATAATTATATTTTATTTTTAATGAGAACCAGTAATGAAAAACATAAATAGTGTATCCTTTAATGATCAACACACTGACTAATTCCACTAATGCTGAGTAGCATGTGCTGAAATGATGGATTATCTTAAAATATAATTTTACTAGCTCTGCTATGTAATTTGTTAAGCATTTAGTAATAAGTATGTCTAATAAAATATGAAAAAAATATTTAGAAAATGAACCATAATTTTAATATAATTTTAATTAATGGGAGTGCAATTGCAGTGGTTTAAATTACATTCCCAGTGGTAAAAAGCCTTTCAAACCTAATTTGTAAGCCAAGATGGTGGCTTTAATGACTGGCAGCAAAGTTTCTTCAACAGATTTCATGGGGCATGATCCAAAGATAATAGGTTTTCAGCCCAATGACAATCCAATTACAATGCCAATCAAAGCCAACTTCATGCACTCTAATTATCAGATTTAGCTGTCAGTTCAAATACAAACATAACACTTTTATTTAAATAAAAATTTAATTTAGAAAAAAGAAGACTTCATGTGTGATTTATTGAGATTGCGAGAGCAATCTAACTTATTCCTCTAGTAATATAATAAAATCAGTCTTGTATTAAAAATGTGAAAACTTTTCATTCTCCTGTATGTGCAATGCTGTATTATTCAGGAGTTAATTTAAGCAAAAAAAGCATAACATAACATGGCAGCAGATATTTGCAGACTAGAAGTAGGTTAAATAGAGTAGCAAGGTTTCAATGAGACAAAACTCCAAGTGAATAAATGACAAAACCTAATTAGTTTTTTACCAGTAATCAGGAGAAGCTGTGTTAAGACCACAACCCATTTATATGGGTCTGGCACAAGGAATTTATTGTACCTCTCCTCCCTTTTCCTTCTGCTCCTGTGCACAAGGGGTGTGTAAATGCACAGCTTTTTATTACACACACGTATTTATTTGGATACATGCAGAAGAAATATGTAAGTTATAAAAAACCACAACAAATGTTACCTTAAAATGAATTTAATGTTCCAAATATAGGCATCTCCCAGCTGAAATAGCCCCATGGTACCTACTGACTGCAACCTTGCTGTTATTCTCTCTCTCTATCAAAAGTTATTATTTATTAATTAACATCATTATAAAGTTCTCAATATAGGAAGGAAAAGCTAGTTCAGGACTCTGTATGGTCTAATACATTACAGCACAATTACCAATTCAGGCTTGGTTGAAACAGAGGTAATTGTCCTATAACATATTTAATACCTATAAAATCCTGTCTCCCCACAACTACAAGAAATAGGAGAAAAGAATTAGAGAAGGAGCAATTATTATACCATTCTTTAGGAGTATGAACTAATTTCCCCTGGCCATTTCCTGCTCCTGGTTTATATCAGCTCCTGGGTGTTTGGCAGCTTGTTGGGTACAGCCAGCACAGCAAAGGGAACAGATCCTACAGGCTCCCATCTTCAGGGGATTCCAAAAAAATATGTCCAGCAGATACTTAATATAACAAAAGCGGGTCCTACATTAGGGCTCACCGTGCTAGGTGCAAATGCTAACAGTTACAGGCCAAACATTCGGAATTCATTTCTATAGCTCCACTGCATCCAAACACTGTAATGGAAGGAGAAATCCTGGATAAGAATAGCAATTATTGGCTTGCCTGTGCTCACCTTTTTTTTTTAAGCCTTTATGCTACTTCTGCTATGACAGTATTCTGTGTCATAAAACACAAGCCACGCCAGCCTCACCTTCCTACTACTTTCCATCATGTAATTCCCACTACATTTCATTCCTCTCCCTCTCTCTTTCAGATGTCCATGACATCATTCTTTGCTACTGCAAGGGACTCAACCTCACGACCACTGTGCAAGTGCAGAGAAAAAGGATTTCAGGAGCTGGAATAAATGGGAAGGAGAGGTACCACATTTATACATAATTCTGAGCGGATCATCAATCTGAAGATGGAGCCACCAGATTCTTGAACTCACCATCATTGCTCATTATTTGGGGTTCTAAATAGCCCTGTAATCCTTGCATTTGAATGCATAATGACTTCGGAGTTCAGCCAACACAGAAATATGAAATGGAAGGGCAGAGCTAAGTTCAGCAGTGTTACATTTAAAACCTCTCTGGAGATAACCATCCAAAGCCAAGCTGCTTCCACAGTTGGTCGCCGCTTTTTCCCTGGCTCTGCCAGTCACCCTGCAGCTCCTCTATTTCTCTACCAGAAAGCCCCTCCATGGGAGGCACAGGAGGATCCTGGATGCAACCTCAAGACCAGCTACTACCTCAGAAAAGATAAGAAACTCACAATTCCACTTTGCCAAGGTCATGACATTGCTCTGCTCCCTCCAGCCAAAGCTGGAAGTTAAGAAGTCAGTTCCACCATTCCCTGCAGTTGTTTCAGCTTGTGGTATTACCACTGTTTGGCTAAGACATTGTTTTCTATATTTTTTATGTACATAACACTGTAAATTTAGAGAAGGAAGGTAGTAATGGTGTATCTACTGTACATGGAAGGCTAAAAAGGAAAAGCACAGCATATTTAATATACAGCTCTCAGCAGCCTGGGCTGAGCCTCGCTTTAAGAGTCCCTGGATTTTGTTTGCATTCCTTGCCAGATGTGACGGTAAAATCTCCTGACTTAAATATCAGGAGAACAAGAGCCATAATTTATCAATGTTACTATTATTTTCATTACTACTACCTTTATTCTCTAACTTGTTCAGGCATCAATAATTAGAAAGATAATTTTCAAAGCCTGTTTGACCATGCTTCCACATAGGGAATTTAAAAAATACACTGAATATCATTAGAATTACTGTACTACCTACTGTTGAGATTTGGTCAGGGATGGGAGGAAATGTTCTGAAAAATACCTTTTTCGGTCAGCTTGCCTGGCAGCACAGCATAAAACATGTCATGATCTACATGTGCTGCCTCCCATTGCTGATCCAATTAATAGGATCTATGGAAAATTAGACCTAGCTTGTAATTACATCACTATTAATTGGCTTTTATATTTGTATTATTTTATACTGAGATAAATGAAAGAAAACTTTTTGTTTGTATAAATTCTTCTGTGTTGTCCAAGACATTTTTTTTCCTGCCACGTTACAATTAAGCTGAACATTTTGGAAACAATAGTCAGCCAAATCCTACAAGGCATTAAAAATGTTTTCCAAGGTAAAGCATCATGCCAAGGACAATGCTAACACTCAGCACAGAGGAAGAGATAAGAAAGTAAAGCAAAACATACCAGAAAATTATCCAGCTAACCTCAATTAATAGAAATACCTGAAATTCAATACTTCCCTCATCCTGGGTCTCTACACAGAAGGTGAAGTTTGTTAGGATGCTGAATGAGGAATTTAGCCCTGGGTGTTTCATGCCATCCACGAAAAGCTAAGGTGTTTTATTTTCTGAAGACAGGTAAGAGCTGATGCACCACCTCTGTGCATTTCATCAGAACTTCACCAGCTTGCAAGCGACAGCACAGTTTTTATTATGATTGATCCGCTCAACCATCACATATGCAACATGGA
This sequence comes from Corvus cornix cornix, assembly GCF_000738735.6. Lineage (NCBI taxonomy): Eukaryota > Metazoa > Chordata > Aves > Passeriformes > Corvidae > Corvus > Corvus cornix. The sequence goes on along the minus strand of NC_047056.1, from coordinate 2,989,564 downwards.
AACCCACACTGAACTGGTGAGCTCGCAGTGTGGACTGGGGTGCAGCCTGTTCTAACAGACACAGCTGCACTGCAGCATCACTGCTCCTAAAAAACATTGTTTAAGTCTTCAAACCTGCAGATTTCTTCATATTCATAAGGACTGTACGACAAGGACTCCAAATTTACAAATTTACACATCACCAATCTTTTGCTTCATTTTAAAAACAAGATTTGAATGCTGAAAGCAGCCTGACCTGTATTCCTGATTTACGTTTTTTTATTTCCTTGAGGATAATGACCTTTCACAGAGTAAGACGACTTTTATCAGCCTGAGCTGGAGAAAAATGTGACACAGATTTATATTCCTACACTCTTTTCTGATTTTGATGTGGATCCAATTCTGCCATCCTCACTCAGGCCGGCAGAGTCAGGTCTGCAGTGCCTTAACAGTGGAGATCTAGAGCGTAGGGAATCTGCAATAAGCAATTACAAGTTCTAGACAGGGTGAACTGGAAAGATGGAGGGGGGTTACTTCATTTCATTAAGATAATGCAGTGGGAAAGGTGAATAAGTGAAAGAGTGCATGTGCATGAGAGAAAGAGCTCAGCAAACATCCTTCTTAAATTAGATGGCTTCTCAGTTCTCTGTTACCTTGTTTGCCCTTCAGGACAAGCAGAAAGGCAAAGGAGGATTTTTTTATTTTATTTATTTATTTTAGAAAGCTGTTCTTTTGTGGATGCTCCTGGCTGGTAAAGGAAGGTCATTTCTCAATGACTGCTCTCTGAGATGAGCAGTGATCATGCACAGTCTAACTAGGCCACACTCAGGTCTCAGCATTGAGACTCACAAATTTTCCTTTGCTCTTCCCCTCCTCCTACCTGTTGTGGGACACACAAGGAAAAACACACCCTCCACTGTTGCAGGCACCACTCAGTGACAGACTCTTGGGGTGCCAAAGAAGGAGCGGATTTCTGTTGTCACAGACTGGTGAATGGAGCCCCTCACAGCTGCACAGGAGATACTGGAAAATCCAGACTTTGTCCAGACCGGCTGCAGTCTGTTCCCTCACGCTGTGACACCATTTTGGAGGGAAAATGAATCCCATTACTGTTAGCTCCCACTAGCTCCAAAAAAACAGAGTAATCTTGTGACATTACCAGTGTTTTGACAGGGATCCATTTCACTCCAGTATATAATATTAATTTTAAACATTTTGGCACTTCTCTAATTTTAGAAGATGAATATTGCTCCATTACAGCAGAGATCCAGGGAGCAAATGCCACAGGCAAATGGGATTAATGCTTCTCATCTCAGGTAAGGAAACACAGCAGGTCAAGCCTGTGTAAATAGGTTTTAAGTTGTTACTTGGAGCCAAATGAAGTTTGAGACTTTTAAAACCAACTGGAGGTTTTAGCAGCCTTTCTTCCCTGGAATGGGATTTCGGATTGCACTTTAACCCTTTTGTCAGCTCGGAGAGAGTTGGGCTACTTGTGCTCCAGGTGAAATCTCCCATGTTTTTATGCAAAACCAAGCTGATGGAAATGTAAACATCTGACTTATTATATGCTTGTTCCCTCAGCAAAACAGAGCTTTAGCCTTAGCAAGCCACGGCAGTATAACACGTTGTAAAAACAGTAACAATAGCAAAAATTATTAAACATTTATCTCTCCCATGAGTGAACATCTGGCATGTATCAAAACGCTGCCGTGGGGATTTAGCACCAGAACCTTTAAGGTTTTATGCAACAATGCCTAGAGAGGGCAATAACAGAGCATATTCCACATAGGATTTTTAATCACTGGCCTCTTGAAAATATCAAGAGCAGAAGCTGAGCCAGGTATCAGTTTATAAATGAAATGCTGGCGTTCTCATTTGTGACGCAGGAAAAAATATCAGCCACATTTTTAATTAAGTAAGCAGAAATTTAAAATAAACAGAATACAAGACATGATATTGCAGATAGCAAACAGATGTGATAGAGGTTCCCTTTGTAGACCTTGCATGAAGGATGCTTTGCTAAGAAGGACTTCTCTGACCTAGAAATGTTTCCGATGGTTTTCAACTCACTACCTCTACAAAGCTTTTTGTCTCTTCACCCAAGTCTTATGGAAGTTACATCCTTAATCTTGTCTTTTAAAACATCTTTAGAAAAATGTATGAATCTGTTTCTAAATCTCTCCAAGAACTTGAAAGCAACTGCTTGGAGGGAGGGGAGGAGCGAGTGGGGTGTGTGGTTTATGATTACATAAAGATTACATATGATTACACAAAGATTTATGTAAGGCAAGGGAGGAATGCATGTAGTGAATGATACGGGGAAGGAACAGAGCAAAACCTGGTAGTGGAGATTAAAAGTGCAGGGATCATGTGGATCACGTGTTGGGTCAAGAAACAAATGT